>NC_072737.1:77252251-77370157 GCF_026930045.1 Uloborus diversus | reverse complement strand
CATAACAGTTTTTTTTTTTTTTTTTTGCAAAAGCATTTGCTCTTGCAGATACAATGAGATTGGAGCTAAAAGTTGAATTAAAAAAACTAAAATAAAATTTTTTTAAATGTATAAAAACAGTAAAATTATCAACAACAAAACAGTAAGGAAATGTACTTGTAACAATTCAAAAAAGTTACGAAAAATACATGAAATGCAAAATAATTCAATCACTAAATGTCAACATCACCATCTCCCTGGCACGCCACTATGGGTCACAAATATTTTCTTCGTTCAAAGAAGAGCAACTGAGTAGATGCAGGGGTCTGTCCAGGATTTTTCACAGGGTCCGTTTTTTGAGAAAAATCAAATAATTTTGTGAAAAATCAAATACTTTTGTGAAAAATCAAATAATTTTGCAAAAAAAAAATTTTTTTTTTTTTTTTTGCAAAAACGAAAGTTTAGACTCTTGAGATGGTGGAAACTGCATCATTGACACTTAAAGTTGAGTGTTTTCCCTATTTTCTGTTAAGAATATCATTCTTTAGTGCTTTTCTAGTATTTGGGGGGGGGGGGGGGAGAGGCATCGCTCACTGGGAGATGGGCACCCCTCAAGTATCAATATTTATCTACCATTCTACATCATGTTAAATTATACTAGAAATGTTATTTGTATAGTATTTAAAACAACTGTAAGAAAAAAAAATTCAGTCAGGGGTTCAGCATTTAAATTTTTAACCCAAGACACTGTTTAAGAGCACAGAGTTTCGTTTAAAACTCATAAATTCCGTGATTTTTACAAAAATAAAAAAATATTTTATTTGTTTACTTCTTAACTAAGCGTACTAAACATCGAAAATGCGAAAAATCAGATTCCCATAGCGGATGCAAAGAGATTGCAATCCTCAAAGTGAAGGCATCAAAAGTATAAAAACGGCTTGTAAAATAAATATTTTGTATAAAATTATTTTAGAATTGCATTTTAGAGCCCTATGAAAAACATATCATTAATATCTGGACACAGTTGAAGCAATAATAATAATAATAATAATAATAAATAAATAAATAAAATAAAAAATAAACGATCGATTCAGCATTTTAATTATTGACTCATAAAAGAAAATGGAATTTCGCTTTAAAAACCTGAAATAAGCTTTGTTACAAAAATAAAGAACCCTTTTCATTTATTTGCATCCTAATAAAGCGAAGTTAGCTTGAAAAAAGAATGAAATATGATTCTCATATCGGATGTAAAATGATTTCGTTTTTCAAAATGTAGGCATCTATAGAAAAAAAAACGGTAAATAAAAGAGTTTGTTTTAAGTTAATTATCCTTTTTAGCATCGAAAAATCAAACCCATATAACTTTCTCCCAAAATAACAGTTTAACATCGCACCGCCAGACGCTAAGTGGCGATAAACAGTTAAACATCGCACTGCTAGACGCTGACGCTAAGTGGTGATTAGTTTGAATTTGGTAACTCTATCTGAAGCGATCACATCCCCCCCCCCCTACTACCCTTTGCAGTTCTAAGTTCATTTCGCTGTATATTATTGATTATTAAATCATGAGTGGGGAGAAAAGTGCTTACTACGCCTGTTCAGAGAATGTTGACGCTTTTTCAAAGAAGTTTACAACAACACCGCTGCATAAAACAAACAAGCAAAATTATAAACCAAACTGACTTTTAGCTGTTAATTTCTTTCAAAGAAACCAACAACAGGCATTATATTTATTTGGCCGTAGTAATTATTTATGGCTTGCAGGAGCATCACAAGAGTGCCGATTTTTTTTTTTCTTTTGCGAAATTAGCTGATTTTATATAACTTGATTCCTTTAATTTAACTTTAAAAAAGGTTCCAACCATTATCGGTTTTATACAAGAAATATGTTCTATTATTTTAATCTGAGATTTGCTCTTTCAATAAACAATTTGTGAAAGATCCGTTTTTGTTTATCAGAATTTTGTGAAGGGTCCGTTTTGGTTGATCGGGATTTTGTGAAAGGTCCGTTTTGGTTGATTGGATTTTTGTGAAAGGTCCGTTTTGGTTGATCGGATTTTTGTGAAGGGTCCGTTAACGGACCCAAATTTGCTCTGGCCAGACCCCTGAGATGTTCTTTGTCCATCTCTATATCTTCATTGCATAAAGTGCAGTTGGGACTGTTGTATATGCCAATGCAATGCAGGTGTTTAGCAAGGTAATTGTGACCAGTTTCCGCTTGAAATGTTGCAACTGCAACAGATCCGGGAGAATTTGGAATTTTGAAAATAGTCCCTCCATTTCTTTTTTTTTTTTTTTTTAAATTTCTTAGTGGAATTTAGTGTGGTTATTTTTCTTTTAGTATTTTTAATTATTCTTTTCATTGTTGTGAACAGTACTTCGCGGTTGTTTGATTGTAAAGGTTTTGTTCCCTTTTTTTCTAATTTTTCGGTGCATTCATTTCTTTAGATACAGTAATGTTATTCTAAATAGTGTAAGCCAGGCACAGTACACACTGCTTAGAAGGATTTCATATTTTGTTATTTGTTGGCAGTGGGAAATAGTAAGATCAAAACCCCTTTCAGAACCCTTGGATTTAGCTCAAATTTCCAGTCGAAGAACTAGAATTTCTATACCTATTAAGATTGGTTATGGCCAGAATCCCCGTCCAGAAGCTAATTTATGGCCGTGCTACTGCTTGCTAGATCAATTTGGCATCTTTAAAATTTCAACAATTAATAATCAACAAACATAAATAATTTTAATTTTATAATCTTAAAAATGTTTTTACTTTACATTGATCTTGATCTTGCAGGTCTGTATCCTATAGGATTTGGTCATTTCTCGGAACAATTTCCCTCCACACCTTTCCCCCTAAGGCTGGGAACACACTTGGCAGTTCTTTATTCGATTGAATTTTTATCGCTGCCACTACAACAGAATTGTAGCATTCACACTTTGCGGTAAAATATCTATTACAACCACGCCACCTCTGTCAGTTGATCACTGACCACCATGCAGCAAGGTAAAAATTCTGACGAAAGTAGTCAGGGGTCTGTCCAGGATTTTTCACAGGATCTGTTTTTTGTGAAAAATCAAATAATTTTGTGAAAAATGAATTATTTTTGAAAAATCAAATAATTTTGTTAAAACGAAATTTTAAAACTTAGAGATGGCACAAACTGCATCATTTAATTTTAAAGTTGAGTGTTTTCCTCTTCTATGTTGAGAATATCATTCTGGAGTGTTTTTCTGATATTTGGCGGGGGGGGGGGGGGTCATCGCTTTCTCAAGTATATATTTATCTACCATTCTACATTGTGTTAAATTATACTAGAAATATTTCTGCACAGTATTTAAAATAATTGTAAAAAATAATAATAAATAAAATTCAGACAAAGGTTCAGAATTTAACTTTGTGACCCAAGACGCTCTTAAAAAGCGCAGAATTTCGTTTAAAACTTATAAATTCCGTGATTTTAACAAAAATAAAAAGATATTTTAATTGTTTACCTCTTAACAAAGCTTACTAAACATCAAAAATTCGAAAAATCGGATTACCATAGCGGATACAAAGAGATCGCAATTCTCAAAGTGAAGGCATCAGAAGTATAAAAACGGCTTGTAAAAGAAATATTTTTGATAAAATTATTTTAAATTTGCATTTTAGAGTCCTTTACATTTCATTAATATCTGTGGACACAGTTGAAACAAAAAAAAAAATTAAACAATTCAGCATTTTAATTTTTGACTCATAAAAGAAAATTTAATTTTGCTTTAAAAACTTTGAATGAGAGTTCTAACAAAAATAGAGACTTTTCATTTATTTGCATCCTAATAAAGCGAAGTTAGCTTGAAAAAAGGACAAAATATGATTCTCATATTGGACGTTAAAAGATTGCATTTTTCAAAATGTAGACATCTAAAGAAAAAAAATGGTAATTAAAAAAGTTTATTTAAAGTTAATCATCCTTGTTACCATCAAAAAATCAAAACCCATATAATTTTCTTCCAAAATAACAGTTAAACATCGCACAGCACAGCCCCGTAAAAACACAAATATTGACATGCTGGTAAAATGATGAGAATATTTTCTAATCAAGTCCTTATAAAGGTTCAACGCCAGATGCTAAGTGGTGATAATTTTGAAGTTGGTGACCTTATCTGAAGCAATCATATTTTTTCCCTACCCTTACTATACCTTTGTTGTTTTAAGTTCATTTTACAGATATATATAATTATTGTTTATCAAATCAGGAGCTGGAGAAAAGTGCTTACCAACGCCTTTTCAGAAAAGTTTACAACAACACCGCTGCTAATTAGCTGTGATAAAGCAAACAAAAGACCAACCTTTTTTTAGCTGTTAATTTCTTTCTAAGAAACAAACAACAAGCATTATATTTATTTGGCAGTAGCAATTATTTGTCTCTTGCAGAAGGATCGCAAGAGTGCCCTTTTTTTTTTTTTTTTTTTTTTGCAAAATTAGCAGCTTTTGTATAAGCTGATCCCTATAATTTGACTTCAAAAATGGTTCCAAAAATAATCGGTTTATAAACAGAAATCTGCGTTATATTGCTTTCAGATTTGCTTTTTCAATAAATAATTTGAACGATCCGTTTTTGTTTATTAGAATTTTGTGAAGGGTTCGTTTTGGTTGATCGGAATTTTGTGAAAGATCCGTTTTGGTCGATCGGATTTTTGTGAAAGGTCCGTTAACTTACCCAAATATCCTCTGGCCAGACCCCTGGTAGTGCCAGTGGAAGACTGCATTTCTACCGTCAGCGTTAAAAAATCCGATTGTCATCCGAATCGTTTTTCTGCTGAATGTGTATGTTGCAATACCATCCCACCTGTCACTACTGGTACGGCATGAACGGCAAAAGAAACAATCGGAAAAAACTCCTTGTATGTTCCCGGCTTTAGGATCAATTAACAAAGCAGAATAACAACTTTGGTTTAACTTTCTTCAGCTTTTCTTTCAGAGAGGAAAATATTTACAACTATTGCACTAATTGTAACATATAAGTGCCATTCCACAGAAAAACAACTATCTTGTGCCACACGTGACACCTAATGTATTTATTTTTGAATATGATAATTTAAAAAGATAATGAGCAACATTTTGTCGCTTTAGGAGTCACTAAACGTATGATTTCTAAAGCAAAAATTTTCGTTCATTACCTTTTAAAATTATTATTTTTAGTGAAATGTAATAACTTTTATATGCAGGACAAAATGGCGGCTTTTCTGTGAAATAGCTCCAAAAGCCTAGCACACCTTTTTTGTTTTAAATTAGCTCTTGAAATAAAACATTTATTTTTTATAAAGCCAAATTTTTAGTAGGACAATTCTTTTATCAAAAGTGTAATTCCATAATTTGCAATTAAAAGTATTGAATTCTTTGGTAACACAAGCTGGAAACAGGAATTCAATACTTAGAAAACCCAGTTTATTTTTAAAATTCCCCCTAATCTGTCTTTAACTATAGTTTATTTTAAAACCAAACTCAACTTGCTTTTTTTTAATTTAACTTAGATCCTTATTAATATAATAAATGCAAAAGTGATATTTATGTACTTTATTTGTATATTTGTTTGTTCGTAATTCTTTCATGCCTTAACTACATAACCGATCATCATCATTAAATTTTGTATAGAGGTTGTCATGAGTTTCGTGGTGAACATAGGTATACCTTTCGTTTAGAACAGAGTTCCTTTATTCCAATTTTAAAGAAAAATATAAATTTTCAATATCTCATCGAAAAAATGTAATATTTGTTCGATTTTTGCAGCATGTTAAATCCTTTAGATAGCTTCACAATGTGACTTTTACCCGAAGTTTGAGCAATAATTAGAACACCCACCAAATCTTCTCAAAAGAAAGTAATTTAGTTTTCATATTTTTTTTTAATATCAACTTTCTGCCAGGTTTAACAGCTTTTGTGGAACATAGATGGGATAAATTATGATAAGTTGATATACGTTAGTTTTAGAAATACTTTTAGTCGAAGTTTTGAAATATTTTTTTGAAATTTCGATACTTAATTTATTAATACATGTGCAGCTGTCAACGTGGAAAGATCGCACCTGACGCTAGTTAATATATAAAGATTGTAGAAGTTTTAGGATTTTGAAGAAATCCAAAGTGGTCTAAATGGAAAAATTTTAGTCATAAAATGGTTTTTTTCTGGAAATCGATCGAATTTTTTAGAAAAGCCAGATTGCTGAACAAGCAACACTTGACCTTGACACCATTCATTTTTGAGGTAGGGTGGGCAATGCAGCTAGTTGTTCATATTTTTAAAATTCAGCAAACAATGTAGATTGAGATTTCAATCAAGTATTTTATGAAAAAATGCACGATGAGATTGTATGGTTTTTTTTTTTTTTTTTTTCAATGAAATATTTTAAGTTCATAAAGTTGAAACTTGTGTGAATATAAATACTCAAGGACTGGAAAATAAATACCCTAGTAAATAACTTTCTCAAAAGTAGCTTAAATATTTTGCATGCCTAAATATTATACATCATTTATTGTGTATTTTATATTTCTAATTTGATAAAAGAGGTTAAGAGGAACTTCTTAAAATTTATTTAGTTGTAAATGAGTCAAATGAGAAACTTGTGTTAATTTTTCAGAGCTCTGTTGAACCTATGCAAGTTGATGCACCTCCAGATGAAAATGATGCATCTGAGGAAGAAGTTTACATTGTTGAAAATCCAACATTGGTAAATTCACAAGTTTATTGTTATACATTTGACTACTTAAAGTTTAAACATCTCATATTAATTATTATTGCCTTGTTAAACTACTGACTTAGTACATTCAGTCAGACACTGTTCAGTCTAACTTGTATGCATCTCTGTTTTATGTAATGCTAATTTTGATCATTTTAGAAACAGTTGTTAGCAGCATTTTTTTTTTTTTTTTTTTTTTTTTTTTTTTTTTTTTTTTGTGATGAAAAATTTTCACTCCAAACCTAGATTTTCAAACCTAGATGCTAACATGAAATTTTGGGTCAGATCTAAAATTTTGTTTCCTGACTCATCGTATTTGAGATCCACAATTTACCACTTTTAGGTTTGTAAGAAGTAGTAGCAAGAGGTCAAAATGGGGAAAAAATCTGATAATAGGGTAGAAAAAATTAGTTTGAAAGTGTACATAGTGTAAAATAGAGTGGCACAAGCTGCTGTATTCAAAGATATCCTGCCAAGAAATAAGTAGGAGCAATTTTTATATTTCTGTCAGGATTTTTATCTTATTGCCAATTTTTATGAAATTTAATTTTGGCATTTGAAAGTTTTTACTAATATCCTATTTTTTATTCTGCAATTTTTTAATCAACATTTTAGTATTTGTAACAAAAACCAAGTGGAACCTAATTTTAGTTGGAAAAGTAATTATATATTTACCATGTTCCTCATTACATTGAAAAGTTCTGAATAAATCAATCTTATTTAAGCCTTTTCCCCACATGCAAACGAGTGAATGTTTTATTTATACAATGTTTGTATTCACCCTGAAGGTACCATTTTTATTACATTATTTTTGAATATACCAATTTTGCTTGTCCATTTTTTTGTGAAGGAGGTACCAAAAATGGCAGAAAAATCGGCTAGGTTTTACAGTTGAATTATTAAATAATTTATAAATAAATTTTAAACAAAATTCTGCATTTGTTTGCCAGATTATTAGGCTTTAATGATAAATCCAGTTGCTATCAAAATTAGTTCTTCTTGGCGTAAACTTTTTATGCAACTCGCAAAAGTGACACTAGAACGTTTCAAATTATTCCAGTGTTGTGAAAGGATACCAAAAAATATCTTTACATTCAAAGAAACAAGAACTTTTCTATTTTAACTGTTTGTCTTCCCTTTTAAAAATCTAATGTATTTTAAAGTCAAATTTTCTTTCTTTTTTTTCCTAATTGCCTTTAAGATGATTGGTTTTAGTTCTTGCATTTCCGTTTGTTTCCCTTTTTATTGGCGTTCCATTTTGTTTCTTTACAACTACAAATTTAAATGTTATCCAATAGCATCTGCAAGGCTCATATGGTTCTTGAAAAATCATTGAATTTCATTCTCGAAATAAGGCCTTTAAAGCACTTGATTTTTCAAACTTTTGATGTATAGGTTAAGTTTTGATGTATAGGGTAAGTAGATAAAGAGTGCCCACAATGCTTAATAACCAAAATTAGCTCCTTTGAACAATAATTTTGAGAGTTATTCAGCATTGAAGAAAGAAATTCTAAAAATAAAATAGGTTTTATGAACTCTTCCAGTTCAAAAAGCTATTTCTTCCATTCATCCCTTCATTATATTCTAAATCTGAAGTTTTCCACCTTCACAATTATGAAACTTTTTTGCCTCTGGTTGGAACATTGCTGTAATTGAGAGGGAGGGGGGGGGTTCAGGGGGTGTTACTCCCGAGATAATGTTTTTTATTATAAAAATAATCCAATGTGTTGTAAATTAGAATAAAACCACCTTATAAGGAATAAAATTATTTAAAAAAATACTTTTAGCTTGGTGTCGGACATAAATTGTTCATATTGGATGTAAACTATTGCTCTTAAATGTAAATACATAACAATGATTACAGTTATAAATATGTAAATTATAGGTTACACATACTGAAACAAAATTTACCAAGTAAATTCAAAAGTAGGGTTGATTGGGGGAAGTGGGACACTGAGGTAAGTCACCCCCCAAAAACTGAAATATCCATATGGTTTGTATACTTTTTACATTGATCATGTCATGGTTCATCATAGTGATTAGTTTTGCATATATTTGGGTTAAGTGGAATTTTTTTCTAGGTCAGAAAACTTAGTCAAAAAAAAAAAAATCTGAACAATATTTTTTGACGAGTTTAAGCAGCATTTTTCAAAGAAGTGTTTCCCAGTTAGCATTTATTTTTTTATGATCATTAAACATTCATGTACAGTTTAACTTAAAGTGCATACTGCAGTCAGAATTTTTGAGTAAAATATTATTAAAAACTGTTTTAGAGGAGGGGCCCCACTTACCCCGTAAAATTTTGCTATAAGACGTCCCCACACTATGGGGTAAGTAGTCCCCCCCCCCTAACAGTGAGGATTTGAAAATCAAAAGCAATTTTGATGAAATATTTGTATTAGTGAAACATAAGACAACTATGATGACTTAGTAGGAATTGATAGTTCAGCTACAAAAGCTGGTGGTGAAAGAAAATCATCAAGACTTATATGGGTTGAATGTTGATAATGGATCTTCCTTAGCCAACTTTACATAGACGCAGTCATTTAGTGTTTCTAATTTCTTTTTACACTTATAGTTTTGGCAAATTTACCAAAATTGATCTTAATCAACTGTATTACGTTCATTCAGCACACCCTTTCTCAAAAGGGGTCCTACTTACCCCTATCAACCCTAAATGTATATACAATAAATTCATTAAGTTGTTTTTTTATGCATGTTTCACTTTAACCTTAAAATTAAAGGCAAAAAAAGGGAGAAACACAGTTGAAAACATATATGTTATTTAAAGGAATGTAACGGTGTCGGACGTAAAAAAAATTTTACGACACCAAGATTTTAGTAAAAAATATTCACTTGTTGCAAAATGAAAATAGGTTACATCAAAGAGATTGAAATTCTTACTTTGTACCCAAAAGTACATGTATGTTGCTTTAAAATTATTAACTCAGCATAATTAACTGCCCATTTTGGTGTCGGACGTAAAACACTTAATGTACCCCAGAGGAATTCTTTTACAAATCAAAATGAATTATATTTTGACACATTTTTGCAACATCACCAGCAACACTCTGTATCTTTAAATGGTTATTCATTTCAATTCATAATATTAGCATGTATTTTTTGGAAAAAAACAGAATTTCTTCGAGAGTCTCCAAATATGGTTTCAAATGCTCAAGATGTTGACCTTGGTTTAACCTGCTGTAACTTATTTATAACTGAAGTGATCAAATTTTAGACAGACATTTCAAAATATACAACTCTTTACCTTTAAAATGACACCTCATTTGTTTACAAATTTTAATTTTGAAAATTTGATCATCTGGTTGACCTTATCATGGAATTGCCCTATGGTTGAAAAATGAGAACTATAAAATGTGATTTACTTCTACAAAGACAAAACAAAAATTGTTATGTAAAATATGCAAAGTGGAATGTTGTAACACTACCGTATACATATTCATATATAAATTAATCCATGCTGTAGTATAAGAATCAGCTAACCTCTTCATTTGTGCAATAACTTGAGATTTTTCTTTGCTATGTTAAGTATGATGATTATGAGAAAACACTCTATTTTTCATTCTATGACTATGCTTGACTTTTTAAAACTCTCAAGTGCAATTCTATGTAACATAATTGAATCAGTTTGTGTTGAAAGTGGGTAAGTCAATTTACAAACAGTGTTGACTACACCCTTTTAACAAAAAGTGATTCAATTTTGCATGTCTTTTTCTAAATTGCAATAGTTATTTGTTTGCAGTAAAGAGGGGGGAAATACATCTTATTTGCTTAATATAAAGTTTTTTTTTGAAATATTTTTAAGCATTTTCTGTCATTTGTTGTGAACTAACTTTAAATTTTTATTTTAAATCAATGTTATTTTTAAAAAAAACTATTTCAAAATTAGGATTTAGAAGCTTACATAAGTAGTTATACTGGATTGGCGAAGCTCTACAGACTTATTTACATAGCAGATCACTGTCCATCTCTTAGAATAGAAGCACTGAAAATGGCTTTATCGTATGTTCAAAGCACATACAATGTTAGTATGTACCAGATGATACACAGAAAACTGGTTGAAGCAGCCGGGTAAGTGTTTCTTCCTTCTCTGTTAATTTTAAAGTTCAATGCGGACCAGCTTTAACTTACATAGCTATTCTTTGTTGCATCGTTTTGTAGTAACTCCAATCTACCTGACGTAACAGGAGGCCTCAATGCTGGAGTTGTACCTTTAGATTCTCAATGGATTGAAACCAAAAGCAAAAAAGCAGCGCTTAAATTAGAGAAACTGGATACCGATTTGAAGAACTATAAAAGTAATTCTATAAAAGAAAGTATAAGGCAAGTAATTTTAGATAGAATAATAAAAAATCTATATTATGTTTAAAATATCCAATCATTGACTGCACTGTGTTTCCTTGCTGCATAGTTTTTGTGGAAAAACTAACAACAATCATATACTTTACTATTGTGTTCATAATTGTGCACTGAGCTTCAGAAAGGAGTGCACCACCAACCTCCAAAAGGAAGAGCAAAGCTTTTGGGAATTCAAAAAACAAAATGGGTGTATGAAATTGGTGCTCCCTGAATTTTTTCAAAAGCATCCTAAATACAGAGACAGGATTTAGCTTTTGGTTCTAGACAGAGTCATTACTAGATTTATGAACCAAATCATAAACGTAATATTTGCTCAGAGATTGGGAGTTTGGCTGTTTCAACCCGGGATTTTTTCAAAATTGTAGTTTTAAAATTGCAGTTTAGATGGTTATTTAGTAATGTTATGGGTAAAAAGTTCACGGACATTCCCCTGTTTATTTTTTAAAATTTAAACTTTTAATAATGTTATTGTTTTTGATTATGTTAGGTATTGTGATATTTCAGATCTTTGTCATACAAATAATGTGTATGTAAATATTCATACAGAATTCATAATTTTATCTTGCGCAATTTATTTTAGGCGTGGCCATGACGATTTAGGAGATCATTATTTAGACTGTGGTGATTTAAGTAATGCTTTGAAATGTTACAGCAGAGCAAGAGATTACTGCACTAGCGGGAAACATGTTGTCAACATGTGTTTAAATGTTATTAAGGTAAATATTAAGCAAAAATTATTTGTTTTTTGAATTTTAATCTTAAAAATTTTATTTCTTTATTGGCTTGGGCTTTTTCCCCCCTTTTTTCATTTTTATTTCTCAAAAATGAAATGCAAATGTTTAGATTAAATACTTTCAACTTATTATTCTTTCTAATCATGTATCAAATGCATAATTTTAGGTTAGCGTTTATCTTCAAAATTGGTCTCATGTCCTTACATATGTCAATAAAGCAGAAGTTACTCCTGAAGTAGCTGAAGTAAGTTTAGTTTATATTGCTCCCTTCAGACAATTTAGTTAAATATTGTGATGGATTTTAGATTATCCTGAATTGGATTCGTTTTTTTCTCTGATTACATCTAAAAAGCTATAAAATTTACTTGTCCAAATAATTGCATTATCTTTTATAAATATGAAAAGGTTCAGTGGTGCTCCATTTATACCAAAGCAAATCACCAATTGTTGCTGTTCCAAAAATCTAACTCTTTAATCTATTTTGCATCAAATGAATCTTTATATTTTCTCATTTTGTACTTCTGCATTCCTAAATGTGAGATATCATGTTAAATATTGTGAGCTTTCATCTTAAATGAATCGTTTATTTCAAAAACCAGTCCAACGACAAAATTTCCAGTTTTAAAAAAACAGTTGTATCATCACATTAAGTTTTTCACATGGGATTACAACACTTTTCACTGAAAGAAATATATCTAACTATGTTTACATTTGAGTAAAAATGTAGTAACCCATAGTGGAATTTTTTTTTAAATTAGGGTAAAAATTCTTTTCCAAAATTTTAGAGCTTGTCGTTTGACTGGTTTTTGAAATAAACTGTACAAATACATGACAGTATTTTTTTCTCTTTAACGATCATGAATGGCAACAGCATGAAATTGACTTTTTCCTGCTGTCTCAATTTCTAGTTTGAATCTCCTCAATTTTTGAGGAGAACTTCCGCTGTCAGTGATGATAAAGGGATGAAGGTCCACTCACGACAAAAAATATTTTTAGCAGTCAATACCAAAGCTGATACTTACAGACCGCGATTCCCTTCTGAAAATTTTCGTGTTGTGGGCGAGAAATTGGCGTTAGGTCTAAAATTATTTGCTGGTGAAAAATCATGTTATAACCCTTTCCCATAAGTTGAATTGAGTTGTAGCGGGAGTCTACTGTACGTATAAAAAATTTCAGAGTGGGACCATGAGTTTATCAGCCTTATAGTAAATAATGAGGGAGGATTTTTTTAGTACCTGCTGATTTCTGGAGTTATTACCATCATTTGTATTGTAATATTCCCTTTTCTTCATTTTCAGGCAAATGGAAAAGAAACAAATCAACTTGTTTTAACAAAATTGAGGTGTGCTGCTGGTTTAGCTGAACTGGCTACTAGAAAATATAAATCTGCTGCAAAAAACTTTCTTCAAGCATCTTTTGACCACTGTGATTTTCCTGACGTAAGTGTAATTCATTAAGCCAGTGTGTATTCTGCAGATGTCTATTTATCGTAGCAGACGTTTTGTAAAAACACAAACCATTGAAGTGTTCAATTTTCGTACAGGGTAAAACGCAAAACAAATTTCGACTTCCTCAATGCAACGTTTTTATTTCATATTGCTCTAATTAAAAACTAGTGGTCAAAATGACTTGATATTTCACCAGAATTGTTAGGATGACATGAGAATTTGTTTGAAGAAGAGAAATTAAGTTTAAAAAAATGTTCGATAGTTGTCAGAGTTCTTCATGGGTGCAACACCTTCCGTCTCAGGACGGATTTCCGTCTTGGACAAAATTTCCGAGACGGAGGTCGGGACAGAAAGAAATTTGATGACTTTCTTCCAGTTTTTACTTAAAAAAGATAAATTGAGTGTTTGAAAAATACGCTTTAATATTACTGTACCGTTCCATAACCACAAATTTTTTACATCGACATTCTCTCGGTTTTCCGCCATGGACTTGTTTTGTTTGCAACGTGCTTTTGGAGGAGTGCCTTTTAGACTCGCGCCATTTGATTTTTTTTTAGGTATAGCTCTGTTATTTCCAACTCACTGCATTGTAGACCGAGGAGTTGCTCGCTATTCTCCCTGATTTTTCGAAATAATCGGCTCTTATTGAAAATTTAGCTTTTTTCATGCTATTTTCAATCATCATTTCGTTTTTTTCATTTGCGGTATTTTTTTTTTATAAACTTAACATGCATAAATAAAAATTATGTACGCTCTTCAAATGTCTTAAGAGTTGAATCTGAATCACCGATTGAGAGTGATTGCTGACAAGATGAAATGTTTTCGCCACAGCAAAGGGCGTCCACATACCAGGTAAAACGGAAACTATCAGGGAGTTTGAAGATTTTAATGGAAATCGGAATTTTGGAAATAATCAGGAGGAAATTTCAAGCTGGTTGGAAACACCGATGGGCAACCGTTCCTGCATTTTTGACAAAGACTTGAAGAATCACTAAATTCCAATGTCATTGAGTTAACACTTGATAGAATGGAAATATGGTGGGAGAGGGGAAAGAAAGGAAAGGAGAAAAATAACAGCAGCACAAATTTGCGAAAAAACGCTGCTCTTGCAAAGAGGGTCCGCAAATTAACCCATGATACTGAGGTCTTAAAACGTTTATATTTTGGACAATCTAAGAGGGGGGGGGGGCTACTCAAGGGCTCCAATATAAAATATCGAAAAACTGAATTGAAAGGCGTTTTTGAAGCAAGGAGTGGTTTCAAATTTCTCCTCTGCAAACTCTTAAAAATTTAAAAGTCAAAAAATTTAAGCTGTCTTTAATAATGTCAAAGTGGGGATGGGGAGGTTTTTAAAAAAATCGAAAACTGGAGTCTTAAAAACACTAATTTAGGCAATCTTTGGAAAATTTATGAGAAATAGTTTTGGTGTTCTAACATGAAAATGTTTTGTAGCTGATGTATTAAAACTATTAGAGGCTATACTTAAATGACTTAAGTGAAAGGGCATTTAGGACCCTCTCCCGAAAAGTGTGATTGAAGTCTTAAAACTTTTAGGCTGTCTTTAGCAATGTTAAGAGAAGGGAGGGGGCTCTCTTTAGGCGAAATTCCAAAACTGGAGTCTTAAAAGCTCAACTTTAGACTGTCTTGGGGTTCGGGGTTCACCTTCCCCAAAAAATATTTAAAACTGAAGTATTCAGAACCCAGCTTTAAGTAATCTTTAGAAGACGTAAGAAGAATTCGATTGCTTTCTCTCAATAAGTTTTAGAATTTAAATTCTTAAATCTTCGGAGATGAAAAAGGGAACCGCAAATTTAAGTCAAATTTAGTGAACTTAGGGGAAGGAGTTCGGAAGGGGTGTCTCTCTCCCCGAAAATTTCTCCGTTCTAAACTATTGAAATGCTATTTTGGCTATTTTTGAGTGAGTTAAGAGTTAGGGAATTCAGAGGGCTTTCTCAGAACATTTTCGAAATTGAAGTCTTAAAACTTTGGGTTGTCTTTGGCGATGTGAGGAGGGGAGTTGCTCTCTCAATAGAAAAATAAATCTTAAACAATAATTTACACTGCGTTTAGTAAATACAATGAGAGGGAGGGGGGGTGTTCTGCACCCCAGCCCGAAATATTTCCATTTCTGAAATTTCAAGAGCTTCGTTTTGGGCTATCTTTGGATGACTTAAGGGGGAAGGGCGTAGGAAGATTCTTTCAATAAGTTTCCAAAATGAAAGTATTAAAATTTTTAGGCGGTAATAAGTCATGTTTATAGGTAAGGGGGGTACTATAACTAAAAAAAAATTAGAAACTGAAGCCTTAAAAATTGAAATTTAAGACATTTGTGGTGAATTTAGAAGAAAGGGTTCTGGAGTTCTTTTCCGAAAATTTTTTGATGCTGAAATATTTAAAGCACCACTTTAGGCTATATTTGAGTGCCTTAAGAAGGATGTGATTCAGGGACCCTGCCTGGGGTTAGGATTCAGTTCCCCTATTTTTTTTTTTAATTAATAAATATTGGAAAGTGTACCTTGTTTAAAAAATATATCTACTTCACTGAAGCGATTTTTAGTGCTAATTTCACCACCTGATATCTTATGAAAGTATTTTTTTTTTCAAATGAAGACTGTAGGGGGGGGGGGAATGGTGCCAGTTCATTACCATTAGTCGGCCATACCCTTCCCCCACCTTTACTTCTTTTCTGGTTCAGAACTGATTTATATTGCAAAAGTGAAAATCTCATGTCCTAAGTGATTTTATTGCTACAATAAAAATGTTTATGACCGGCAAAAAACTAATGGTGGGAAGCTGCGAACGCTTTTACCCCTAACCTTATCCAACATCGTCTAAAATTGCGTTTTAGAACTTCAATTTCGAAATATTGCCGAAAGGAGAGTTCCTGAACTCCATCCCTTCAATATTGCATTCAAAAAGTTTATAAAAGTTATGAAAGATGGAGTTTTAAAGCTTAAGTTTCGGGGAGAGCCCAGAGCCCCCCCCCCCCCCCCCCTCTTTCCCTAATATTTTTGAAAGTTTCCCAATATTGTGATTTTGGTACTATCAGTTTGAAATAATTGATGTAAGAGTCCCTGAACCCCTCCTTTCCATGAACTTTACCAAAATGGCCTATCATAGCGTTTTTTGGACTTCAATTTATAAAAAATTCTGGGGGAGAGCCCACAGACCCCCTTCCCCCCCCCCCCACCTCCTTATTGCCGGATTTTAGATTTTTTTGGAAGTTGATGTCAAAACGCTTAAATATTACAATTTAAAGGTTTAAAATTTAAATCAAACACAGATTCCAAAACTGGCATTGTTAAAATCTACAACATTTATGCACACAAATTTTTTCCTTAAGCCCGCATGCGGCCGGGAGGGGGGGGGGGCTGAAAATATTTTCCGTCTTGAACACATCACTAAACTTGCACCCATGGAGTTCTTATTGCTGTTGCATAGCTGCCAAGTGCTCCGTTTTTCCCGGAGTTTCTCCGATTTTTATTGCGTGCTCCAAAAATCCGATTTATTCCAAAAAACGGAGTTTTTTCGACTTTACTAGTACACTTTTCGATTTCTGAGGAAAACGAAGAAATTTCCCTATCCTCGAAGGCAGGAATTGTGCACAAACACAACAAAAGAGAAGACAATTTGATGCTTTGGAAGCATTAGTGTCAGGATAAACACCGAGGGGGAGCGTCAATCGGAGAACGTCGTTTTTTCATAGAGCATTTCAGCTACGTGTAAAACGTAGCCTCCATGTTTGGTCATTCACAAGATGGAAGTAGACGATGCTTAAGTGCCTTTGTTTTCAAAGACAAAGCAGAATTGGGGTTTTCTTTTAACTGGAAACTAATGAAAATAAGCAACATGTGCTGCAAAAAAAAAAAAAATTTTTTTTTTTTTTTTTTTTTTTGGTTATTTTAAATGATTTTATTGAGAAATGAAAACAATTGTACTATTTTTAAAATTTCATCTTACCTTATTGCTTTGGACACGAATGTGCTAAAAATTCTCAATTAAATTGTAGTTTCATGGGGTTTTTTATTTTAAAATTATTTTCATGCAACAAATACAAAATTTTATATCTGAATTTTTGACTTAGTCGCCATATTTGGTCATTTGCGAGATTTAAGTACTCAAGACTTGTAAGTGGCCAAGTTTTCAAAATCAGAACTAGATGTTTATTGCAATGCAAACTATTGAAAATAATGCAAAATAAGCTGGGGTTTTTTTTTCGGAAAATTCGTAATTCAAATCGTCTCTTTCAAAATTTTTTCTTCAGAATATTATTTTATCATCATTGCTTTAGACACTATTATGCTAAAAACTGACTATTTCATCTAAATTTTAGTTTTTTAAGGATTATTAATTATTTATAATTACTTTTAATGCAAAAAATTCAAAAATCTATCATCTTAAATTTTTTGCGTTGTTGCCATGTTTGGTCATTTGCAGAATGGAAGTAGACTACATTATTAATAGCCTAAGTTTCCGAAAACATAATTGGTTGTTTGTCTCAATGCAAACTATTAAAAATAACAAAAGGCAAAAAGTTATGTTTTTTTTTTATTATTATTTTCTTGAAGGGGAAATTTAATCTGTATTTGATCCTCTCTCATTGCCTTGGAGGCTTTGCTATAAAATAAAACTATTTCATCGAAAATGAAGGTTCCTGCTAACTTCTCATTTATTTATTTGTTTTTTGGGGGTTTTTTTTTTAAAAGATAATTCAGAAAACTATTTTACCCTAAATTTTCCATGTGCAAAAAAAAGTATTGAATAACTCTCTTTTAGAATGTGCAAAGAGAGAGAGAGTCCTATTCATCTATTTTTCTTATGAAAGTTGTAAAAACTGCCCCTCCCCTCCAGTTTGTATTTCAAAACTTTGGCGACAGTGGTGGCCACTAAGTTTTTGGAGTCTAGTGGCCACTGGCCACTTAAAAAATTTCAGAGTCTTGACCTTTACCATGAAGTTGTTTTACTTCCAAGTATAAGAAGTAATTGTGTTTTAATCTTCAATATTGTGGGATTCGATGGGTTCTGATCTTGCTGTCACTCACTGTCTGCTCACTGTCACTCAACGAACGATTCGCATTAACAGTTATAATGAAATTTTAATTAATACTAGAACCTATGTACAACAGCTATTTACATTTATGAAATCAAATATCAATTCTACATCTACAACTACGGCATTTTCACAGCGAACTATTCGGGCGGCCTTTTAGCTCGTCCGTCCATTCTTGTTTCCTTGGCTCTTTTTCCCGCTCGTCGCACAGACTCGTGGATTTCGTGCTCCTATTTTAACCCTCATTGCTCCTATTTTTACCCTTAAGTGCTCCTATTTTTTTTATCTTGAGGTTGGCAGCTATGCTGTTGCTGCAAATTCTGTCACATGAGATGCACACCAGAGGCATAGCATCAGTGCAGATACCCTCCGATCTGTTTTACTACATGCTGTTTTGCGCTACCAACTGACAGCAGAATAAGGCATAGGACTTGTTGAACAAGTTATGAATCAGCCATCTGTAAAATGTTTGTTACATTAAGCTCCACTATTTCTCTTGCTACAATCATTATTTTCTCTGTGTTGGCTGTTGAATTATTAAGTTGTTTGTACTAGATTGTAATCTATTATCTTCAGATTATTGTAGTCGATTGTCCCCCCCCCCCCCTTAGTCTATTGTTTCATTTCAACTAACAAGATATTTGCATTTAATGAATCCCTTTTGGAGGCTCTTCCTCTTAAATTACTCTGACTTTGCCATCTGTCGAAATATTTTGGAACATTTTTTTCCCTATCTCCAAAGAATTTCCTTTGATCTCACAAGCAAAGTGATCACGTGAAATATTAAGTCGTTCTGACTCTCAGTTTTCAAATCAGAGCACTTTGAAATCGGAATTTTAATTATAATCTCCCTGTATTTTCCAATTCAGTACATATATGATTAAAAAATTTATTATATGATATATGCAATTAAAATATTTTAATAATGCCTTTTAAAATAAAGGAATATTTCAAAATAAGCTCTAATCACTTAGATAGCAGTAAATTCCTCCTGCTGTAAAATAAAGAATATCAAATCTGTCAAGTCAATTCAATGAAAGGATGTGCAGTTAAGCAACATGAAACTCAAAGTTTTTTTTTTCCCCCTTATGTACAAAAGATAGTTCTTATTAAGTAGTTATAGTTGTTTTTTAACTTGTAGCTCCTGTCACCCAACAATGTTGCAATGTATGGAGGTCTCTTTGCTCTAGCTTCATTTGACAGGCAAGAGCTTTTGCAGAAAGTTATTTCTAGCAGGTAAATATGTTTTCTTTAATTCACATATTATATTCTGTTAAAGTAGTTCATCTAATCGTACAATTTTTTGTTTGTTTTATTTTCTATTTAATAGTTCTTTCAAACTTTTCTTGGAATTGGAACCTCAGCTGAGGGACATAATTTTTAGATTCTATGATTCAAAATATGCATCATGCTTAAAATTACTCGATGAAATTAAGGTAATTTTCTTACAATTATATTTTTTAACTAAATTTTGACTTGAAGTTTTTTGTTTTAAAACATCATTGTTTTTCTTTGCCAGGATAATCTATTATTGGACATGTATTTAGCACCTCATGTTAATACTCTATATACACAAATTAGAAATAGAGCCTTAATTCAGGTGAGTAATTTTGTCAAATATTTATAATTTTTATTTACACAAAACTGAATCAAGTAGTTTTTGTTAATACAGTCAAATACTGTTTTATTAAATTTGAAGTGACCAAAAAAACAATTTTGCTGCAATGAAATTTGATGTTTTCATATCTCTGGATAAATCTTTGCCATAGAGTAGATTGCATGATTCATAGCAGCTTTTAAATTTTTTTAAGCCATTTTAAACGTTTTTAGTGGAAGAATTTTTTTGATTTTTAATGATTGCAGAGCAGAGTATCTTCTATCAAAAATGTGGCAAATGAACTGTTGTCGAAAATTCTTCATCAAAAATCCCTTGTCAAATCCTTCCAATTTTAGAATTGTTGTAATAGCTAAACCATTATTATTGACATCTGAAATAATGCTTTAATGGGATGCTTAGTGCAAGAATATGATCAAATCTTTTTTTAAACAGTATTAATAGATGCTTGAATTAGCCATATATGTACTTAAATGTGAACTGTTCTCAATTTTTTTTCTTTGCTAACAAAACTTGATTATAAAATGTAAACTTAACTCATTGCTGTATTTTATTACAATTCTTTAATACATGTACTGCATCAGCTTATAATCCTTTTTCTTTTTGTTAGTTGAACTGTTATCTAGCTATAGCAGGGTTTCCCAAACTTTTCCCATTTGTGGCACGCTATGAACGATTAGAATTTTCACAAAGCACCCTAGTCAATCTCTGTAAAGAGTCATCCAGAAGTCATGCAGCGCCCGTCATAAAATAATTCATTTAAAAAATTAATTTTAAGCTCAAATTATTTCATTTGTTGGAAATACTACTTTCCGAATGGGTCTTTGTTTTCATTTTCGAAGCGCACCGACATTTTTAATAGCTCTTTCAGGGTGGCGACAGATCAGGGAAAAGTCAGGGAACTTTATTAATCAGGGAAAAGTCCGGGAAATATCAGGGAGTTTTGAAAAAATAACAAAAAATCAGGGAAAATTAATTTTATGAAGAAAAAAATTTTTTTTTTTTTGCTTTACAAATTAAGATTCCCTACGTATTTTCCGCCAATTATCAGTTCAAAAAAAAATAAAACGTAAAATTAATGAGGTGCGATTATATAGTGCCGCATATTTGTGCATCTTTTTTCCTCAACGTCAAAGTATTGAATCTTACTTATTAACCACAGGATGAACTTCCTAAGATGGTTTCTGTTAGGTTTATTTTACATAGCTTGAAATTTCCTTTTACGTTTTCAAAGCTACGTAAAATATACAAGCAAAGAGGAAGCCTGCATTTATGCCTTAGCTCCTTTGCCTTTATTCCGTTGTCTCGAAGTAATTAGCGTACTGTAACCACGATTTCAAGAAGAAATCTTTGGTTTTTTAATTAATACTATAAAAGCTTAAAAGTTATTACTTTTTCGCGTTTCTAATTTAATTGCTAAAATTGAACTTTCAATGAAAAAAACTTTGTTTTTTGCTGTTATACTATTTGTTGTCACCGCAGATTATAAAGGTTTTCCTTTCTTCAGACTTAAGTGATTCTTTAATTTTATGACCAAGTTGTATTCTTTTATTTATTTTGAAATAAACTAATTGCTTTTTTTTTCCTTTTTTTTCTTGCATTTCAAAGTTGCTTGTTAAAAAAGCAATTAAGATTTTTTTTCGTTACATACTGAAATAACTTGAAATAGAGTTAACCTGTGTACTTAAGTAAATATCTTTATTTTTTTATTGTTAAAATGCTGTATTCATTCATTGAAACCTATGTTCTTGATTAGAGAAAAGCTCCCTATGAATGGATGTCAAATGGTTTCATCTGTTTTGCATAAATATGTCAATTAGTTATATAAGAACAACTGCATTACTTCTATTCTTTCACTATTACTTGTTATTCTTGCAGCAATTATTATACTGTTTGAAAACTTAGTTCAAAATAATTTCAATTACTTTTTAGTTCTATCATTAATATACATATGTTTTTAAGAGTAATTTTAATAGTTTCTTAAAATTCTTATGCTAAGCAATTTCTGGAAGTAAAGTTTTTTTTTTTTTTTTTTTTGAATTTTCTATACTATTTCCATGCAGAAAAATTTATTATACTGTTTTGTAGGGGGTTCCCCCCCCCCCCCAAAAAAGATGTTTTTTTAACCATTTTATTAAAAAAGTAGCATTTTTTAAAAATATATCTTTAGTCCAACAATTTTACACAACTTCAAACGTTTAAAATACTGCATTTTATACAAACATGCAATGGATTTCAAGTAGAGCAAAGAAAGGAAACCATTATCATTGGTAACGTAAATCAGGGAAATTTGGTGAACTAAATCAGGGTAAAGTCAGGGAACTTTTTTTCACAGTTCCTGTGGCCACCCTGTCTTTGCTTGTAGCATTGTCAAAATACATTTTTCCCAAATGTAAAATCTTTTAATGATTAACATGTGGATTTAAGGTGGACCGAATTCTTGTATTTTGATTACACACATAGCCTGTTAAATGGAACAAACAGACTATATCTGGAAATTCAGATGGATATAGAATAAAATAGGTACAACACAGAATCTACTTATTTTTTTCTATGTCCATCAATGAATGTCCTTAGCCATCAACATTAACTAAATTGTTTTAATTGATGAGGAGCTTTTATTATTATTATTTTTTTTTTTTAATTAATATGAACACGATAAACAGGAAACTCTGAAAAGTTCCAAGTCATAAATCCAACTGTGATGACAGTTTTTTAAGACCCTTTAAATTTGAATTAAACATTTTGCTTTCACCTTGTCAATTTCATACTAGCCCGGTAGAGATGGGTGTCAACTTCTCAAGTCTTAATCTGGTATTTTTCACGAAAAAGGTTTGCTGTGAAAAATGCTGGACAGTCCCCTGATTTGTTCCGTAACACTAGTAAAGCATTGAAGTAGTTACATCTTAGAGCATAGTTAGTCATCTTAAGTTTTCCTACTATTTTTTCTCTTTCTTTATTTTTTTATATAAAGTTAACATAAACATTCGTTCTAACAAACTAAATATACATATGTTTCGTTCTTATATAGCAAAATGAAATATGTTTTAATGATTTTCCTTTTAGTATTTCAGTCCTTATTTATCTGCTGATATGAATAAAATGGCTGTTGCATTTAATACTACAGTAGGAGCTTTAGAAGATGAGCTTATGCAGCTAATATTAGACAACCAAATACAAGCAAGAATAGATTCTCATAACAAAGTATGTATGTTTAAACTTTGTCATTCCTAAACTTTACAGCATCTCAGGAAGTTATATTGTTATAGTGTCCCGTGTCCCATGAGCAAAGATCAGCAAAATTTGTAAAATCTTAGAAACCGGGAAACACATTAAGGTGTTGCACAAATAATTTCTTGGAGTTTAAAGGAAAATTCAGCATAACATGTCTTCTGAAATATTTTTGTTCTGAAAGAACTAGTTGACCAGGGATACGCATCTGGATAATCTAGAAAAGTAAGGAAAATGTATAGTTCCTGAGGAAAGGATACTATTTTGTAGTTAAATTCAGAATGTTTGACTTTGGATTTTTAACATGCAGAATGTTTGCTATTTTGTATACACAAAAAAATCAAATGTAATATTTTAAAAATTTCAACCCCCCCCCCCCTGAATTTCGAGAATGTTTAATTTTTATTGAAAATACGAAACTTGAAAATAATATTAGATGAAATTTTGGGACATATTTCCAATTTCCACCTGTGAAATACCCTTGCCAGGGTTCCTACGGGTTCTTAAAGCCCCTATAAAGAACCTATTGTCAAGTATTGTTGGTAGGGACCAATCTAAAGGCCATATTAAGTAGTTTAAAAGCCCTAAAAAGTAATCAAAGGTCGTATTTTAAAATCGAAAGCAATGAAGTGTAGTGGAATTGGAGTGGGGGGGGGAGCAAGTTTATAAATAAATCCTCCCCTTCCCTTCTCTCAAAAAGTTACAACACTTTACTATGTACATGTTTATAAGTGAAATTCTTTCCACCATAAATAAATTCCTGCTATTCCACTGGCATGAAATGACCCTTTAAAGTTAGAAATGTGCCTTTAAAAGTCCACATAAAGGCCCTATTTTTTAATCTACTGGGAGAGTAGAAACCCTTCTTGCTGAGGGGTTTAAAATATTACTAATGTTCAGTATATTTTAAAGTGAATGAACAAATTCTGGTATTAGATTCTGTGCACTATCAATATTTATGATGAGTGATTTAAAAAAAAAGGAAAATGATTAATTTGAATTATGTTTTTTGCAATCACGAGTGTGTGTGTGTATAGGAATGTGTGTTTATGTGTGTAGGGGGGTATGTGTGTGTAGGCATGTGTGTTTGTGTCTGTGTGCAGGCATGAGTGTGTGGGTAGTTGTGTGTATGAGTGTTTGTGTGCATGGGGGCGGGGTATGTGTAGGTGTCTGTATGTATGCGTGTGTGTTTGTGTATGTAGGTGTGTGTGCGTGTGTAGTTGTGTTTGTACATGCGTGTGAGTAGGATATGGATGCAACCTGGAGGTGGTTTTTGCTATAGGAGCATCATCGTGAGGAGCCGGTCGACAGTGATGCTGCAGAGGGTGCTGGCGAGAAAATAAAATCATAGGACATCAAAACAGTCAAATGAAAGCAATAAGCAATCGTGATTGCTCAAAAAATCCAGTTTTAAATTTGTTAATAGTTACTAATTATATGCAAATATTTGTACCACTGCAAAAACTAAAAGTGAGATTTTAGCCATTTTGTATTTCTGGTTTAATCTGACTGGGTAATTTTCCTCTATCCTGTATGTTTGAAAGAGTTAAATGCCTTCCCATAGTGTAGTTGCTTGACTGTTAAATCAACTACAGAGTGCGGCATATCAACCTCAAGTAATTGGAGAGGGCGCTGTCTGAGTTGTGGTGAGGATACAATGGTGGAAACTGTATCAATGGATAGCAGTATACCCCGTCATTTACAGTAGTAGCAATAGCATGGTGCAATGAGCAACATCATGAGTTATGGAGGAGTGTCTTCGCAACAGTGGATTTGTGATAACTACTGGCGAAGAAGGAAGCGCGTTTGGTTCCATCTTGGTCAACATGGTTAAGAAAAACTATTTATGTTCTAAAGCTGCAGGGTTTTTTTTTTCTTTTGTATCAAAAAATCTCTGGGCAGCTGCATATTTGTGCTTTGGAGATTCCCGCCTTATTATTTCAGCCTTGTAACTATCTGAGATCGACTAGGCGTTTTTGTTTTCATTGCAATACCTATGACTCTAAATTTTGATACCCAAACATGATTTTTTTCTATCTGAAACAGGCTCATGTCAATCAATTTAGAACCAAACATGTAATGTTTACTGAGTAGTAATCAAAATCCCCCCAATATACTACTCCTCAACACATGATGATTAGTCCAGAGGCATAATGAAAAATTGCATTTTGAGGTTAAAGCATTTTTTTTTTTTTTTTTAATTGTGTTTTAGGGTTATTAAGGATCATTTTTAGCCACGGAAGCATTCGCTAAGTCATTTGGATTGTTTTTTATTGTGTCCCAAATTTATCTTACGCACGGGTAGGACTTGCCGTAGGTAATTTGTTACAAATAGATATCTTTCGAGCAAAATAGTGTGAGTAATTCCACCTTTTTATGTCTCCTTATAATAAATATTGTTATAAGCAGCGAATACCAAGCGTGCTTGGGAAATAAACTCTGGGAGTTCCGAGTTCGGCGGATCACTTAATCAGAACATCTGCCTAGCACCCCAGATCCCTTGCTCAGGAAGACTGAAATGAGCAAAGTAGGCCTTGGCACCCAAGGGCTGTCGTGCCACTGGGTTTGGTTAAAAGCAGCGATAGAAAGGCATTAAAAAATTTGGTTCCGGAAAATGTCTCAAAATATAGCACTAATAATCTTCTCCTTAACTTTTTCAAAAATAACCGAATTTTAGTCAAAAACATTTTAAATTTGGATCAATTAGGTATTTTTGTTACAAAAGCAGAGTTTAAACATTACTGGGACATATCTCAGCAGGTCTCATCATTTTCAAAAGAACATTTGCACAAAGTGCAAGTCAGACCAGCTTTTCCACAACGGCATCGAGAATTATGACACTTGATTTTGTGATTATATAATGACAGGCTTCAAAAGCAGAATAGAAGTCCATTCAACCTGAAAATTTGATTTTTGTTGTACAATTACAGTAAAATGTTAAAGTTAATGTAAAGTGAAACGAAAAGAAAGGAAAAGAAAGTATAGGTATATTTTCCAATTCGCGGGCCATTGACTCTATTTTATTCAACCATATTCTTGAGGGTAAGAAAGACTGGAGTTACTTGTAGACGTTTCTTTAATATATGTCCTCTTGAAGTGACGTTCTAAGAGCATTATTATTAGTGCGTCATGAGTTGGGGGAATGTTTTCAATTTTCCGATGAGCAGAGTACTATGTTTTCCGTGAGAAGTTGACGTTATTCTCTTCACTAATCTATCATATATTTTTATGACGTACTTTTCCAGCCCAAATGCAATATATAGTACTTCTTCTAGAGTAAGGAGTAAAAGAGATTTAAAAATGTCGTTGACTGCAGATAAGGCTTGCCATTGCTGCCAAAGCTGATCATTTTTCTTTGTTTCTGAAAGGGGGGAGGATGAGATTGTGTCACAACTTTCAAAACCTGAAAAACTAAAAGTCCGGTACACTTGCACTTAGAGTTTGAAATCTCCAGCATGTAATGCATGAAAATCAGGACATGAAGTTCAGTCTTCAGGATGAGCGGACAAGAACAGAACTGTGAACTTTTCTCTTCTCTGAATAGATATCAATCGTTTTCATTTGTAACTTTCGGACTGTCCTCTCATTGATTTTGATATTCTCTTCAAAGGATTTTTTACACAATGCAAATAATGCATATGTGGTTATTTGATGAGCCCGGCGACTTTTCTTTGACGTGAAAAGCGACTAAGAATGACTCGGCTATGCCACTGGATGATACACTTTGGGACCTATAAAAATCTATCCAAATGGTGTAGCAAATGCTATTATGGTTAAAAAAGCTTCTTGATGACCCTAAAACATAATTAGGAAAAAAAAATTGCTTTTGCCTCAAAATGCAGTGTTTTCGTTATGCCGCCGGACTATGGCGGCAAAAGATATCTTTGATTGTTTTGTGGCTAACCGTCAAACATGCGGCATTTTTAACAAAGCAAGTGGATATTTTAAGTTTTATAAATAAAGTGTACATTGATTATTTTGGTTTAATTGTAAGGGTATCTGGGTGGTCTTTTTTTTTAGCATTTTAAGAATATTTTTAGTTTTTCACTATTGACAGCTCTGACAAAACAGCATTTTTCGCATTTTTGAGCTCTTAAAACTTAATTTTTCAGTAAAGGATGTATCCACTACATTCTCTATCTTTGATTATTGCATTCAGCCTCCACAGCAACTAGAACACATCAAAAAACATATATTATTATTTGGCAGAAAAATCGTTACAATGGATTGAAATTTCGTGCGATTGTACAATATTACTGAAACCTCACAGCAAGTGCCTCCATGTCTAAACACATTCTTTAAAGGTCCCGAAACAAGAATCTAAAGCAAAATTGCTTTACCTCGAAGTGCACAATCCACCTAAAATTTGTTGTTATGCCTCTGGACTAGATGTTCACTGCACCATGCCCTTACTGCTACTGTAAATAACATGTATATTTCTATCCATCAATAGCATTTCTACTACTGTATCTTCACCAAGTTATCCCCCCCCCCTAAGTTTTATCCCATGACAGTTTTATGTGCCCCACCCTGTACTTATTGCCTTATTTGCTGTTATCTTGATTGAATGTAAACACTTTTATAAGGATTATTGAATTTTAAAATGAAATCTATTCGTAGATCTTAAAGTCAGTTAATACAGCAGGTTAAATGGTTTAGGTTTAATTTTTCTGTGCAAGCTACTTCTTAATGGCGCAAACTTGAGAATTCTTCCTTCCGGCGCACCATTACTAAAAACGGATGGAAAAGCAGGCTGGTTAAAGTTTTGCATATTTTCATCTTAGTTATCAGCTACAAAACTTGTTGATTTTTAAATTCAAATTTAGTATTTAAATACATAATTTATTTTCTAAATTTAGATTCTTTATGCTAAAGATATTGATCAGAGAAGTACTACATATGAAAAAGCTATTCAAATGGGCAAAGAATATCAGAGGCGGACAACAGTAAGTTTTTTTTTTTTTTTTTTTTTTTTTTTTTTTTTTTTTTTTTAAGGTATGTTATGTTGGTTTAATTTCTATATTCATGCACTTCTGAATAAAACTAAAACTTCTTTTTAACTTTGAATCCATCTGAAGACTCTACCAGAAATACTTATCATTATTTTTGTATATTGAAATGAGTTGTATGTATTTGTCACTTTAAGTAAATATTTGATTTTACCTGAAACATATTTTAATTTTTTTAGAAAGGTTATTTAAAATCCAAGATGCATAATTTATAAATTAAGTCATACCAAGGCTCGTTACCCTCTTTTTTTTTCTATTATTAAAAATAAGAAAGAATTAAACCATTTTTTTTAAATGAAATTATCATTGTACCTTCTTGACCAAGTTTTAATAGTAATATTTTTAAATCTTCATTACAAGTACTGATTAAGATGCACGATTGACACATAATCACTTGGACCAACTTGCCTGATTTACTGGTCTAGTTGACCCACATCCTTTACTTGCTAAGGTAGATGTTCAAGAAATGGACAAGCCTTGATCAAATGATATATTTCATCAAGAGATCTATATATCCCGAGGGTGTACAAACCGATCCAGAAAAGGTATCTGTGGTCAAGCGTTGGAGTCTTCCCGAAAACGTACATCAGCTGCGAAGTTTCCTGGGGCTGTGCACGTACTACAGGAAGTTTGTGAAGGATTTTTCCAAAATTGCATGACCTTTGCATAAGCTGATGGAGAACAAGCAAAAGTTTAATGGTCCAAAGAATGCGAAGATCCATTTCTACAACTGATGGAGGCTTTAACATCAACACCTATTCTCTTATATCCTCAGCCTAAAAAATCTTTCATCCTCAATACTGATGCGAGCCACGAGGGTATCAGAGCTGTTTTATCTCAAGAAACAGACAGCAACGGACATATCATCGCTTACTGGAGCAATTGCTTGTCAAAGTCGGAGCAAAATTACTGCGTCACCAGAAAGGAGTTACTGACCATAGCCAAGCTGTAGAACACTTCCTTCATTACCATAAAAATCAAAAATATTCATGAATAAAGAACTTTAAAGTTGACCGTACATTTGACTGTTTCAAGTCCGATGACAGTCCATGTCAGCCTAGTCGAAAACAAGGGGCCCGCACCTTGAGAAGTTCTAAATTGACATTGATGTAGTATGAATTTGGAAAGTTTTATAGAGCGAAGGGCCCAGTGACCTAACTGACTAAGAGCCTGTCTTGGCTCTTGCTGACCCTGGACTGTTTCCATATTAAATGAATGGTCATTTTCATTTATCTGGAGAGACAAATACAAAAAAGAAAGTAAAAAAAAAAGAAAAGTGAATAACTCTGAAGTCTTCACATTTCAAGTTTTCTAAAGTTTTCGTTAACAAATAAAAATAAAAAAAAGAAAGAAACGCCAAAATTTTGGGAATTTTTTGTAAGATTAAAAGTTTGAACATCTTTTGTTTAGCTTCCTAAAAAATAGGTACAGTTAAAATGAGTTTCTGCATTCTTTTAACTGAATGAGACTTAAATATGTTGCTGTTATTAATTAAGGAAAATGCTTTACTTTTTTGATTTTATTTTTTAAGCTAACTTTGTTTATTCAATACTGCTTTCATAGAATTTGTTTTGCTCTACATAATTAATTTTATATTGAACAGTTAAATTTATAACTACCAACCCATTTGATTCATTGTATCTTCAGGAGCAAGAAACCTAACTGTTAACTCTAACAAGACTGACGCTCTGAATACTAAAGCTTTGACCAGCTAATGACTGAAGCTTTGGCTGCTATACATATTGTGCTTTTTAGCAGAAATGCACAATAACTATATATGTCACCGTTAAAGTATGAAATCCGTTATTTTATAGAATACCTAGTTTATTCATAGAATAACGATCTGCAGCCCATTAAAGTGTAAAATAATCTATATCATATATCTTGTATGTTTCCATAAATACCATTTATACGCTGAAAAAATTAGATAAATTGCTTCTTTTCATTTTAATTGTCTATTATTAGTTTATTTATAGAATACCTAGTTATTTCATTTTAGATAAATTGTTTATTTTACAGTTTAACTGTCTCTCATTAGTTAATTTATAGAATACCTAGTTATTTCATAGAATAACTAGTTAACGTGTCAAATTAATAACACATTACACACTTTAACAGACGTGATCAGTTATTTCATGGAATAGCTAGGTATTCTATAAAATAACTGAATTATATATTTTAATGGTAACATATATAATATCAAGGTGTCAATGGAATTTAATGTTTCTAGTATTATGCAAAATTTTCAGCTTTGTCTTTTTTTATTAATTTTACCAATTTAGGTACTTATTTTTGTTTTGCACTGGTACCAAAAACGCAGATATTCATATGTAACGTAACTAGTTTTGAAATATTTTTTTTATTTTTCAGCAACTTATCCTTCGATCCGCAATGTTACGGAATCAAATACAAGTCAAGGTAAATATATTTTTAATCTCTTTTGCATTATATTTTTCCTTAGGGTCTCTTTATTAGGGTGTGCTTCACTCTTTTTTCTTTTCCTTTTCAAGCCTTTTTTTAGGAAAATAGTTTTTGGTGGAATTTCTGCATTTCACCAATTTAAATTTTATTTAATATTTACCTAAATGGCCATAATACTCATTCAACCTGTAAAATGTCTCCTGTACATGTTAGAGTGCTTTCAGAACAGAGTGGTGACAACAGCGGTGATTTTCCCCCCGGACAAGCGTGGCTTCAACTTTCGTCCAGACGTGAGGGGAGAAAATTTTGACCGTTTGGCTGAACTAAGTCAATTTGCCACCAAATGTGAATCGTTATCACGATTTTGGCAGCAAACGTGACTTCAATTTCTGAAGCATTTAGCAGGGATTACTGAGTTTCTTTCCATTCCTCGTTTTCACTTATCCTTGTCCGTTTTACTTTGCTGAACATCATCAAAAATAAATACATGAGTAAGATTTCTAAGAAAAATGAATTGAAATTGATAAGCGGCATCACTATTATCTTTACATTTTTAGTGTGTATGAATGAAAAAACAAAGTAAGTGACAAATATAACTTTAACAAAAGACAGTTCAAAAAGAATGAATAAAGAAAAGCATTACTTTAAAATGAAAAAAAAAATTGTTTTCTATTTCACAAAGAGAGAAAATTCACAAAATAAATAATGAACTTCCAGTGCTTATCGTAATGTGCAATAAAAAAATTTCATCTTGAAGCAAATTAGGAAACATAATATATCTATAGCTGGGAGGTGCAGGGCACCAAGTCATGCCCCCCCCCCTCCCCTTTTCCACAAAATCGAGACTTTTGCACCACTTACTCAACTTTTAATACTCAATTTAGAAGTATAAAGAAGAACTATATGCGAAGATTTCAACAAACAAATCTTCATTTTATAAGCTCAAGCCAAGACAATCTAATCAAGTAATAAAAATTACCAGAAAAGAAAAATTTCAAACTTGTTTTTTTGCTAACATTGTTTTTGTCACTTAATTCCCTTTTACCTTATATGGATATGAATAAGTTCAATTAATTTCTGCTATGTACAACTTTTATGAAAATAAGAGTTAAATAACTGAAAGTTACTGTATTAAAAAGCTTGAATTCAGAGTTCTTAATAAATAAATCAGTGATAGTGTCACTGCACAAATGCAGACAAATTCTTAACAAAATAAACAATTCACTTCTCATGGTTATCGCAATGTATATTTTTGGAAAAAGAAAAAAAAAAGTTTTATCTTTGAAGAAATGAGGAATAAGTGAAAGTAGATTGTCAGCTGAGTGCTACAATTAGAAAACTGCAAATTTTCATAAAATTGAATGTTTCACTTTTGTCGAAATTATTTGTTCGAAAGAAATACTTTTTATTGAATGAAATTTAAAATGGTGGCTTAATAATATTTTAACCTTGTGAAAAAATACCAATTTCTGGAGTTTTCTTTGAAACATTATGAAAAACCCAGAGTTGAAATTAAACCTACTTAAAGCATTCATCCCACACTATGAATATGAATGATTTAAATTAATTTTAAATGTATTTAGTTTTGAGCGTTCACACTGTGAGTAATATTTTTATAATTGTGCTTCACATTTTTTTCCCGCTTTTTTTATGGTTTCTATGTATAAACAATAAAAATTGTGCTACATTTTCAATTTTCTCTATAAGGAACCATAACCAGTATGCAGCTTCAGAATAGTTTCTATAATAACTAACATATATTTGTGTTTCTTACACACAAGATGCATTTTATTCTCAGATAGTTATTTCATTTGAGTAAAAGTATTTGGGGCTGAAACACATTTTACAGGACAAAACTAACTTCTAAACAACCGAAAATGAAATGCTCCTGTAGCGGAGCGTGGTTGCCGCAATGTTACTGAAGCCAAACAGCTCGCCAACACTACCCGAATCCAAAATCCTAAGATCATTGCTCTATAATTAAATCAATGTCTCACTTAGAGTTGCAAAAAGGATAAAAAATGATAGCCTATACATTTATGCAATTGAAACCTAAGGTCAGTACAAAACTGATTATTCACAAAAAAAGCGTTTTTCTAAGACCCATCCAATCTTCCTATGTTAAGTCTACGAGACTTTCGTCAGGATGCCCTCGGCGGACAAAGGCGCTTCCCCTCTTCTGAGTGGGGGGGACTGCCTATCGTCACTCTGATCATTCAAGGCACTCTAGTACATGTAAAAGGCTGCAGTTTGAAGTATATTTTAGCAAGCCAAACGTTCTGTTCGTGACTAAAGATTGTCACTCATGTATAAAATTGGCTTGATTTAATACAGTAGTTTTTTGGTTTTGCTTAGTTAAAAACAGATCCAGTGCTTGTCTCAAGTCTTATTTATTTATGTCAGTTTAAAGTTCTGATAAATTTCAATGCTTGGTATTAATAAAGAAATTAAAGTTATGATTTCAATGTGCATATTTGCATCATTGCAAAGGAATAAATATCTATTATTAGCACAACTTTTTTTTTCTTTTACATGCATTTAAATTTGTATGATCAAGTTTACAAAACGGTACGGTTTTTAATGTCCATCAAATTTTTCAGTTTAAATTTATCTACGCTAGTAACTTCCTTTTGTATGAATTGTCACAAGTCAATTCATATTATCAGATGCATGAAACTCAGATGTCATGCATTGTTCTTAAATAAAATTCTCTGTGGTGCTTTAATAATGACATAGCACAAAGTAACTGCTTTTTTTCCCCACCTTTTTAGTAACAATAAACTTTGGGATTTGAAATTTTATTGTTATAATGCCATACTGACATGAACCAAATAATATATTTTTGTAAACATTTTTTCCTATTTTTAAATTATGGCATTTCTTATATGAACCGATAATTTTTTATGCAAAGTTAAGGGACGAAAATTAGATTATTGTACCAAAATTTGTCAGTAGATAATTTTCTAATAAAGCTTTCGTTCATCGGCATAAATGAAATGACTAAAACTGCTTAATATTTTATATTGATTGTGAAGTAGTGTAAAGTTGATAAGTTAAATTGTGTTTCAGAGTCCACCAAGAGAAGGTTCTCAAGGAAATGAATTAAGTATGACACCAGTTAACAGCACACCTCGAAATTAAAAGTACATGCCTTATACTTCTTGGTTTATCTATTTCAAAATTATCTTATTACTTATTCAAATAAAATTCATTATTTTTGTATTGTTTAAATTAAATTCTTTTTCTTTAAATTTCAGATGCTGATTTGTAAAAATTGAACTAAGATTCTCTAGCATTTCTGAGTGAGAAACTTGTTTCCTTACTCATTGACGAACTATGTACAGCTTAGCTTATGCTAATTGTGAAATAAAATTTACTACATTTTGATAGATATCTGAAATTATTTACATTGAGGTTCAGCACCTATTTAATAACTAGGCTTGATTTTAATTTTTCATCCCGAAAACAAAAATCAAAAAATTAATTCCTGTTAGTATTTAAAGTGAAAAATTACTTTTCTGTAGAAATATAACGTTTACTAGCCACCTTCGATGACTAGTTATTAAACCTCTTTATACGTACCGTATTACCTGGCATTATCCGGCATGCCAGAAAAAAGTGAGGTTGACCAGCATGGCGGGAAATTTGAATTTGCCGGCATGCCAGATAATTTGTGCAACAAAACAAAAGTAAGTTTCCCCATTCAGTTCCAATCAGAAAGCAAACCACTGTAAGAAAAAGATTAGTAAATCTTGAAAGTAACCTTCTTTCAAAACAAAATGTGTATTGCATATAATATGTGCTTATTGTTTATGGTAGGTCAATATTAATAGGTTTAATTATATGCCAATAAAGTAATGATTTCAGAAGCAATCATCATTACTGCGATTTGCTCATATTTTTTAAATTATTTTAGGTCCCTTTTAGAGAGGTAAGTTTAACTTTTATTTATTAAATAGCTATGCTCAATTCTGTAGCACTGGTTTAGAGGCGGTAATTTACTTCTTAAATGTTTGCTTACTTAGTTTTAATTTAATTTTTATAAAATTATTTGTTATTAAACAATATTTTGCTTGTTAAAATAACAAATGACATTTTTAGTAAATATTTTTACAAAATTAAACAGTTTTTTAATACTAATAAGATATGTGTAGAACTTATATTCATTTTTAAACTGAACTTATATTTTCTATAGTATTAAATTTTTTTCCTAACCTTGATTTTTCTGGCATGCCAGAAAGGACCAGGCAAGTGTTATCGAAAATCCGGTGATCCCCCCCCCCCCCCCAATTTTGTGGCATGCTGAATAATGTGGGGTAAAACGGTAAAGTGCGTTACCCTCCACAGCTTTCAGGGATTAAAATCTTCCTTGTATCCACGATTTTCGGCTTTTTGTATTTTTTTCATTTCCCGGCCGTCAAGCATTTTCAAGCGATCGATTTCAATTGCATTCTTCCCGTCAGGATTTTTGCTGATTCACGTGTTCTTTCTAAGGTAGAAAGAAGAAAGGAACTTCGTTTCGTGGTTGGGGAGGGGAAAAGGCTCAAGAATGACGTAGAAAGCGTCAACATTTATGCATTTCGAAATCCGATTGCATCTGCTTCCATAACGCTCGCTCATTTTTGTCTACTATACCATCCTATTACTTAAACCTTTATAACTTTTTGTAGACTATTCTTTTCAACCCTTCTTGTATGTATTTTAATTTTTGCTGAAGACTTGTACTCTTGTTGTTTTGCCATACCCATTTCACAGCCACTTTCTAGCGATCGCGCAAATATCCCCTCACCTCCCTTCTGGCCCCGACCTTCCCATCAGGATTCTTGCTCAGGCACATGTTTTTTCTTGAGTAGAAAGAAGTAAGGAACTTTTTGCTGTTGGTGAAGAGGGTGAAATAGGAGTGGAGGGAGCAGTGCTGAAGAATGACGGGGGGTGCAATCCTTAGATGTAGCTTTTAAAATCTGATTGCATCCGCTTCTGTAACACTCTCTCATTTTTATCTGCTATGCCATTCTACTGCTTAGACATTAATACCTTTTTGTAGACTAATATTTTCAACCCTTCTTATACTTTTTTTTAATGAGGACTGCCACGCCCATTCAAAAATGTTTATCCTATTCCAGGGCTGTCACAATGCAAAGAGCCCATAAGCCAGAATTCCGGTCACTGATCACATGGTGGGCTGCAGTTTGAAAAAGTTGAACAGTAACCTCTTACACAATAACAATTAATGGTTGAATTATTAAACAATGAAACAGAAGGATTATAAAATGATTTGCTTTCATTTAATGGGAAAACTGAGGCCGATCCGCTTTCTTTACAAGGGCAGGAATGTCAACATCGATGTTTGTCGTTGCCAGCCGAAGAAGGTCTAACAATGAACTCTCGGAGAGGTAGCTCCTGTGACGATTCTTGATAAAGTTCATCTCCGATAAAGTACTTTTGCATAAATATGACGAGAGCACACTCTCAATTTCTTTTCCGAAATCATAAGGCCATAGAGTCAGTGAGGGGGTCTTTATTTTTAACTAATTGCAGGCAGGTTTTGCTTATCTCAGAGTTCGTACGGGTCATGGAAATCCTGGAAAGTCATGGAAAAAATAAGCAAATTTAAGACCTGGAAAAGTCATCGAAAATTGAAATTTTCTTTTAAAATCATGGAAATTTATTTGAAGTCATTTAAAAATATCCTGGCCAAAGAGAAAGAAACAGTAGCAAAAGAGCATTAGAAACCTAGAGTGATTTAACAGTACTGAACGTATAAAAGCTAATAAAACTGGAAAATTGAACAATCTCAAAAACGAATTTGAATTTTGAAATCTCATTACATCCACTTCTGTAGCAGCCTCTCGTTTTTTTTTTTTTTTTTTTTTTTTTGCAATGTGATTTTACTGCTTGGACATCACTCATCTTGAATTTACCATCATTTTCAACACTTCTAATATTTTATATTCTGTAGTAGCAAACTTGCATGTTCTTGATTTGGCATGCCCACTTAAAAAATGCAATTCAGTTGCATCTGAATTCATCTCCATTACTCTTGAAAACTTTACTATTAAATTGGTCAGAGTTTGTCTTAATTTGTTGAAGGTTTTAGAAAATAAAGATCTTTAGTCAGGCGATAGAATACAGAAATAGGGGAATTTAATACTCTAAAATCTCTACTACGTACGGCCCACATTTGACATTTGACACCCTCAGAGACCACCCGCACCTACCAATTTCTTGGTTTATCGGTTTTAAATGCTCAGATAAATCTGAGCAAGTGGGTCTCTGAGGAACTTTATTTAATTCATAAAAATACAGGAAAAATACGTTGTCTGTTACAATTTTAATTTGCTTTTGACAAAAATTTTGGTAATTTAACATTATTACATGTAATTAAGTAGACAAAACCAATGCATAAAAGCTTTACAATGATAAATTAAACATAAACCACATTAGAGAGTTGTTGCATTACAGAAGATAACGTGTTAAAGTGTTGAAAAAACCCTGAATTTAAATGGTATTAACTATTGAGTGTATTAATCAACGCCTTGAAACATGAACCCTTCATTAGACAATAGACCGAAAATTGAGTTAAGTCTGATGCGGGTATGATGTTGTGAACAGACAATTAATATGTTTTTATTGAGTGAAAGACTATGATTACGTCTGATATGCAAATGCGATGTTAGTGGACAGAAAAAAATGTAATGTTCCGGAGAACCTAATTCGCCACAAGAGCAATTAGCAGAATCAGAAAGGTTAAATCTGAAGATATTGTGGGAATGGTCCATGGCCAGAAAAGAAAATTGTCTCAAACCTACTTTTAATCAGGGGAGAAAAACGAACGGTGGGGAAGAATTCGAAGACTCTTCGTCCAGTATCCGCTTCATTCCACCTAAATTGCCAGTCATCTAATGTTTGTTTTTTAATGTATGAAATTTGAAGATTTTGGAAGAGGAATAGATGAAGAAGGAAACTGCGGGTCGTCAGCTGCAGTTCTTGCTAAGCGATCAGCCAGATCGTTGCCGACGTCCCCAGAATGCCCTTTTACCCAATGAATTGAGACAGAAGAATTACCAAATAATGACTGTTGAATATCAGAAACTGATTTATTCTGTTGAACAGGATTTTTAATTGCTAAGAGAGAAGACTGACTATCGGAAGAAAATTTGAATGGAATCAGCGTTAAGTGAATCCGAGAATTTTAATGCTTGATGAATAGCAAATAATTCTGCTTGAAAAATACTATTATCGGGATGAAGTCAGATACTCCAAGACGATGAAAGAGTTTCGCCCTCAAAATAAGCATATGCTGATGCTGTACCGGTAGAAGTAAGAGAACCATCTGTGTATAAGCGATGAAAGGAAAGATTTGTAGAATTGGAATTTATTGAGATTGGATATTCTTTGATTTGTAAATGTGAATTGGAAAACCATTTAGGTGCAGGAGTTTCAAAATCTGATGGTGATTAAGTAGTTTCATCTAGAATAATCTCTGCTGATTCTATTCCCATTTTCCAAATCCATACTTTTTCCCTTACTGTTAGTTCTATTGGAGGAATACCAGTCAAGGTTTGCAAAGCGGTGTGCGAGCAAGTTCTGTATGCTTCGGTTATAGTGAGAAGTGCCCTGCGTTGAAGAGTTAGTAATTGCTTTTCTAATTTAACTGGTAAACATCTACCCCACAATCCTGCTGCATAAAGTATTGTACTTTCAAAATTTTGAGTGTAAATCAGTCTTCTTTCTGCCATTCGAATCCCCCAGTTTCTACCTGCTAGGCGTTGCAGACAGCTTTGCTTATAGAAAGTTTTGTGCTTAATCCGATCTATGTGGGCATTCCACGTTAGATATTGATTAAAATGTAGGCCAAGATACTTTAAAACTTTTGTTCGTTTAATAAACTTGTCACCCAGACGTAAAATGGTGGGACGAACCAGATTGCGAGGAACTTTAAAAGGAAGAGCCATAGTTTTGCTTTCTGAAGCTTTGAGATTATGTTCTAGGAGCCAATTATGGAAGATTTTGAGAGAAAAATTGGCATTAGCTTGAAGAAGTTCCCTAGTGCGTCCATAGACTAAAAGGAGAAAGTCATCAGCGAAGGCTTGCACCTTAGTGTGTTCCGGCCATGGAGCTGATAACAGCGAGGCTGCCACTAAATTCCATAGCTCGGGACCGCTACAAGAACCCTGTGGACAACCTTTTGTTTGTGGAATTTTAAGAAAACCATTTGTGGAATTTATGAAAATGAACCGCTTTGAGAGAAAGCTAGAAAAAAGAGTATAAATTGATGATTCACAGTTAGTTTGAAGGAGATAGAATAAAATTTTGGTCCAGGGCAGGTTGTCGAATGCTGATACAATATCAACTGCAGACCCCGAAGAGTTCCTATTTTTCCTACTTTTTCCTACTTTTTAGAGCTCTCTCCTTATTTTCCTACTTTTTCCTTTTTTTCCCTACTTTTTCTTTCTTTAGTATAGCACTTCTAATTGTGCATTTTTTCTTATTTTTACAATGCCGCACCGATAATTTTCTGCATGTTTCAATTTTGAAAAGCAAAAGAAACAAGCGGATCCTGAGCTTTTCATTGACTGACTACAGTAATTTCTGGAAGGAACGCCGCGGCGCACAGTGGAGTATTTGACTGAAAATCCTGGCCAAAAGTCCAAAATTAAAAATTTACCCGATTTTTATGAAAATTTATTCCATGATAGTTGATTAACTGGTGCATCGATCGGCACCTTTTTTGGAAACTTGAGTCACATACAATTGCTCATAGCCTCGGTGAAAGATGAGATTTCTATAAGAATTTTCGCTTTTTTGTTACATTTCAGCTTAATTATTACGTTTCAATGTAGATTTTTTTGTAGCTTTCTAAATGAATGGAATTGAACCAAACCAATTTTACGCTATAAAGAAGTGTCAGGGCTTAGTGCTAATTATAAATCAAAGTAAATATTTTTATTTTCTTTTTGTGAAAAAAATAAAGAAAACTTGTTACATGAGATTTTTAAAGGCTTTTCGCCTTAATTTATAACTAGAGAAAGCTTTTTAAATGGGTGTCGGGCTTGGTCGGGCTGTTTTGAAAGTTGCATCGTATTTGGCAAAGTCTCTAGTGCTAATTTCAACAAAAAAATCTTCCGCCTACAACTGCCCTTTTTTTAAATGATTTTTTTAAAAAAAAAGTACATAATCCGATCTTTTTGTGACAAGTCATGATTTTAAACTGAATTTACCTACAAAGATTTAATAAATTTGTAAAAAAGCTATCATAAGTACTACTGAATGAAAAGATCGACATATTTGAGCGCACAAACAACAATAAAATTTCAGACAAGAGTTTCATGGTTACGAGAAACCGCTTCATCAATGTGTAAAGATGTAAGTTATGGAATGAGAAACATCCAATTAATTTCGAAAACGCTTACCTTTATGCATCGCTAAAGAGATTCACTGCACCCCTAAAACATGTGTTTGCGTTCAGTTATGTTAATTTTCTCCTGTACGTTAATGAGTTAATAAATTAAATTATTTTGTGATCTCGCTAAGAAAATTTGCTCTTCCTTAAAATTGAGATAGATTTTAGATAAAATAAATAAATATTTATATTTTTTCAGCTCATTGCTGCGAATAATGTGCCGGGGGAGGGGGTCTTTCCCCCTTATACGTAGAAAAAGGGGGGAAACACCCCCCCCCCCACACTTGCTAGCGTTAGGAGACAATTGTAATTGTCTCCTAACGTTCCTACGCTAGCGAGCTATCCATATTTAAGATATTTTACATACTCATTGTGAAATTAAAGTTATATAAAATTTTAGTTCCAAATTTGTTTGTACAATTTTTAGCGGGACACTTCACACGATGTAAAACTGAGGATCGACCCAAGGTACGAGTACAATATATACAATTCAAAAACAAAGAGCTTTTGAATATCCATTTTCGAGTGTTTTTACAGTTATAATATCCTAGTTTATTTATTTATTTTTTTTTCAATACAAAAAAGGTTCTTTGTAACCCCGAAACCCTTGTCTTTAATTCTTTTTGTGCATGATTAACTCATGGTTTTAATAATTGAAACCAAACGAAAAGAATAAAATTGATTATTTTTTTGGTTTCAAATTAGTGTTTTGTACAGAATACTAGGATTTTTTTAACCGCTTTTTGCTCTTTTCCCCCCCTCGAACAGTGCACTTAATTACATATCTTCAAAGGAAAACAGCAATTCGCATCGAACATGTTTACTTATCACTTGTCTAAGCATTATTGGCAAAGAGCCAACCGTGGCATTCATTTCGGATGAGTGAAAATTATTGAAAATTTTTATTTCAACTCATTGAAAAAAAATTCATTATAAATCAGTGACAGAACATAACTTCACCGTTTTCGCTGTAAATGAAGGTAAGGTGTTTATATTATTTCCTTAAAAAGTTTCAGAGCCACAACATTATTAGAATATTGGATGCAAGAATTTTAGTTTACATGATTGAATAATTGAAAAAAGTCGAAAAAGTGACTTCCCTTTGTAAATTCTTAGAAATTCGGTTAATTACGTTAGAACTTCAAGCAAACCATAATCTTGAAGAAAATTATTTTTCCTATCTAGTGATGCATTGGGTTTTTTCCTACGTTTACTAGGATCGTTTTTACGGTCGTAAACATGCAAAAGTCTAAACCGTGGATAAAATATTAAATATTTCATTTTCTAATTCAAATTTTAAAAATCGAGTTTCAAATTGTAACATTAGACATTTCAGACAACTTGTATACCAAGTTTCGTGTCTATAAGTGGGATAGCTTCGCCGTACAGCGCACAAACGCACACAAGGATGTCGCCTTCAGAAGGGTGAAAATTTCAAACTAGTTTTGGCCAGGATTTTCAGTCAAATACTCCACTGTGCGGCGTCTGCGTGCTTAAAAATTAAATTTTCGTAAGTGACTTGTCGTTGCGGCGTTTATGATCGAATTTTCTTTTTATCGTCCCGACTTCAGTCCTACTGTTTTAACAAAACAATAAAGAAATAGATACTGGCATATTCTGATGCAATTATATATTATTTACCCGTCAATTAGAAACTTTAACTAAAAGTAAACGGCCGACTGTTCAAAAAGTGAGGGAAAAGCCGAATTTCCTTTTTTGCCAATTTTTCGTACATATGATTACAAGTGAAATGGAGCTCTATTTAAACAGAAAGGCAATGTAAAACTGTAAAGGGAACGTAAGGAAGCGAAAAAATGAAAAACCTGTACACTGTACATATTTTATTAATGTTATTACAAAATAAAAGCCACAGATAACAGAAATTCGTAAAAATGGACCACTTCAAAAATAATCGCGGAAACTAAATTTTTTCATACATAAATATGATTATTGTTCATTCTAAATCGGAAAAATGATTATAAATTTATAAAGTTTCATTTTCTTTCTTTGCAAAGAGTGTATTTGCAAAAAAAAAAAAAAAAAAACGGCAAAACTTGTATGGTCAAAACGTTCCCGATTTTGGAGAAAAATCGGAAATCAAATTTTATTTCTTCCCATTTTTAAAAATTGGGGGGATGAAGCCACAAGCAAATATGTAATGTATTTTTTTTAGTGGGTATTTTCTACTCTGATATATTATCAATATCGAGGAGTTGCTCATCATTTTTATGTTCTGCGTTTATGGTAATGCGGCATTTCTGAACATTTAAAATTTTTTTTGACAGACTCTTACTCTTTTAGGGGTGCGGCCATTATACCATTGCGACGTATCTACTGTAAGTTATTGTATTCAGGGCGCATGATCAAAGAGAGGGGGGAGAGAAAGAGATATATGCAGGCATTTGATGCCAGGTGCTCCCTCTCATTTTCAATTTTGTGGACAATTTCCGAATGAATATTTTTGTTGTATGGTGAAGATTCAGAGAAACTTCATGCCTTCCCTTTCACATGCACAGAGAAACATTAGTAACCGATCTTTGTTTTTGATAAAAATCTTATGTTTACCATGCACGGATTTTTCCTTTTTTTCGTGACAAAAATTTTGGAACAAGGAGATAAAAATTCATCAAACTAGTAAAACAACATTCGTTTTTATTGCTTGATTAAAATTAAAACTGGCACGTCATTTCAATTTTCCCCCGGGGGGGGGGGACTAGCAAAGGATGTATGCTGAATGCAAATTTTATCTGAAAACAACAAAAACCGCACAAACTTGTATAGTTAAGCATTAATTTTCCAAAGCCAGGGAGGGAAGAAATTGACCCCACTTACCCCCTTAAATGATGTCCGTGAAACAAAAATTTATGTTGAATGATAAAAATACATAACATAATGCAAACTCTATAGTTTACTTATTTCTTTATTTGTTTAGTTTAATTATTTTACTATAAACTAGTGGTACCCGCACGGCTTTGCCCGTAGTAGAAAATTAAAAGGTTTTTGGTTCGCCTGTATATTTACAAATGTATGGTAAATTTCTCACCAATTGGCTCGTCCATGTTACGGTTCCACGTTATGATAACTTGATAACTTACTCGTCCATCTTATGATAAATTTGCTCTGGAAAATGTTCCTAAAATTGGTATAGAAGAACAAAATCTAATTTTCGAAAAATCGCTTCGAGGTGCATACTCCCATGCTACAAACTAATTTTGTGCCAAATTTCATAAAAATCGGCCGAACGGTCTAGGCGCTATGTGCGTCACAGAGATCCAGATATGCAGACAGAGATCCAAATATCCAGGACAGAGATCCAGACAGAGACTTTCAGCTTTATTATTAGTAAGGATTTTATGTTCAATATTTAAGAACAAATTTATTTTAGTTCTGCATTTTCAGTCTTTTTCCTTTTTTTTTTTTTTCAAATTCAAACATCTGCCCCTGTTAACGCAAGAACGCATGTCAGCTGCTGATTATTTTTAACTAAAACTAATTTAATATTTGCTTTGCTTTTTTTTTATCATAAGTTTATGACAACAGAAGCTGAAAGTGTAAATATTTTCAAATGATAAATGATGCTCTCGAAGGAATGTTTTCGTTTTTGACAGAACAAATCTTTCACAAAAATCGTTCATTATTGTTATTATTATTATTATTTTGCAATCGCTATATTGCATTTTATTCTCTCACACTTCAAATATTTATTACTGTGTTGTTGAAAAGTGTTTCTTTGTTTAGATTTTATTTTCATATTTTTGTAATTAATATTGTTAAGAGTCCAGCCACTTCAAGAAATTCTTTACTGACGACACAGTTCTTGAGAAAACAGAGGAAATTTATTTACAACTATGTGCAAGAAATATCCTTAGCAGCCATAACATTAATCATAGTAATTAGGCAAATATCAATTAACACCGTAAGCACAACGGCCCCACACGTATTCACATTAAAATACGCAAAAGCACATCGCAAATGTTAATACACACTTAAATCGGAACGCTGAAAACGAGACTCCACAGTTAGAAAACTGACTCCCTCATTCACAAGACGCCCAGCGTTTTATACCGAGCGAAGCAATTCTAGAAAATCCTACAAAGTTCTACAAATTTCTCATATTTTCTTCTTATTCCATTCACAAATCTTATCGTTCAGAAATGGGGGTACCGTATACTTCATTCGAATGTAAGGGGGTTGTATATTCATTACAAGAAACTATTTACAGCTTAAGTTACTACAATAATTTTAGATGAAGAATAATGGAATAAACGCCAAATTTAGCCAGATTACAGCAAATTAATCATAAAAATAATTACTATTTACAGATTTTGTAGCAATATGTTTGTTTCCAGCAGTTTATTTTTCATATTGATTGTCAGCTTGTTTCTTTCGTTTTGTTTTTGCTACTCGGTCTTTCATTAAATCCCCTTAACACTTCAAAAGTACAGTTAGTTTATTTTTGGGACAGTTTTAAATCAAAAATACTGTTAGTTTATTTTACATTAGAAATCACGGGACGCAGGAGCGTCCCGCCCCGCCAAGGAAACCAAACGCCAGCAGCCAACAGAAGCAAATCCACCGCCAAAGACGAAAGAAAATAAAAGGACCAAGAACAAGATTACACGACAGAAGAAGTTGGGGTTTTTTGGGTTTTTCACTCCTCTGTATCTCAGCCCCATGAAGACCCCCGGAGTTAATTTTTGGTACACTCAATCTCTAGGGGCCCCTGACGCCATAAACCAAAATACAATCCCCTGGACCATCAGGGGGAGGAGGTATTAAAGATATAAAATCGCTGTTCAAAAAAGTTTTCGCTTTCTTTGACAGGGCTACAGCCCAGACGAAAAAAGGAATCAAGCTGAAATTTCGCACACACATTCCTTGTGCCCTACTGATGTGCCATTTGACCCCGCTCCCGTTCCCCCCTCGTTTTTACCCCCCAAATTGTACTTTTCCGGGGTTCTATCACAGCTCCCACGGGGGCTACGGTGGTGATTATTTGTATACATATTCTTGGGGGTCATTGAGTACATATACAAAAATTCAACCCCAAGAACATCATGGGCCGGAGTAATTGAAGTTTGAAAATCACTAATTTTCCCTAAATTCTAATGTACTTACTCTCAGCTCATAGGGTTTGTTTATCTCGGACTGCAATTGCAAGGTTAGAACAGATCTAACAGTTATTCCAAAGTTGTCTTAGGAAATGAAATTCAATCAAGACTAAAACATATCCAACAGTTTCAACTAGACGTTAAATCGCTGATATCACAAATTTGCCACAGCGACTGCGCATGCGCGCAGACTTAGCTCATTGGGCTTTCTCTTTTCAGATTCTATGTTGTTTGTTTATACTTAAGCAGAGAAACAAATTAATGAATTAGATTAGAATGCTGTCCCCCCCCCCCCCCCAAAGTTTTGCCGATACGAAATTTCCTTCCCCCTGTTTTTCAGTTTTGATATATTTATGGAGGGAAGAAAGTTTAAATGTCGGCGCGAAACTGGGGTTAAACCATTACAATATTTTACGTGACAAATTATATGAAACTGTACGCATATGAATACGGCACATATAACTTTTTAATTGAAAGCGAAAAAGAGCACTTTTTTATTGGTTTGCTTATTTTCTAAATTAATGGATTTTTCGCAAACAACACATAATGAATTGAAAATATATGAAATACGTGTGTGGATATCCGTGCTTTGCAGTAATTTGTTAGCTGAAAAAATTTTTGCAATTTAAGCAAGACTTTTAATGAGCTTAGTCCGCGCGCAACATGCGCATTCGCTATGGCAAATTTGGGATATCCGCGATTTGGCATCTAGTACAGTTGTATAGATTTTCTGACACATTCAAATTAAAAATATTTAATGGCTTAGTTTTTTTTTTTTTTTTTTTTTTTTTGGCTTGGTGATAACATGCGTTATTTCGTTTTTTAAATGAACTTTTAAACAAAACTAGGTATTAAAAAAGACAAAGACTTCTATCAAGAAAAAGATAAATTACCAAACAATTAAAATTATCCCATAAAACGTAAAATAATCCACGATTTAAGAAAAATGTAATTAAACAAAAAGTGAAAAGCTAGATTAAAATAGCCCTCAAGCTGTAAAACATTTAAAGAAACCTTCATGAAAATGTTGAATAATCTGTCAAATAAAGAAACTGTAATAGAATTTATTGCGAAGTTGTAAAATACTCGAAAACAATATAATTTAAAATATAGTATTTTATTATCCAAGAAGTTTTCTTTGCAACAGAGAGGATACAAGAATTGCAATAAAATTTAAACCACCCAATTCTCGCAAAATGAACATAGAATCTTAGTAGTCAGAAAATAACTTGACGTAAAATTAGGCTAGTCATTATTGTTCCTTAAAAACACAAAACAGCGTTGTTTGAATTGAAAATTTTTTGACTTGAAGTTCTCAATTCTAAAAATACTGACAAAGTAACAATATCAATGCAAAAAGATGTGATATCTCATCAAAAACAACCCTGTTGTAAAAATTTCCCCGCCAAGAAAACCTTTTAACTTTTCCGCACAAAAAAGAAAACCTGCATCCTAAACCCAAAAACCCTCAGCCATAAAAAGTTATGATATCTAGTTTGCCCTCCAAGTATCTGCCAAACTATCATCCTCCCTCTTTTCCTTTTTCGTCACAGCTACTTCCATTAGAATCTCTTCCCACCTTCAACTCCTCAGAAATATGGATAGATCTTTTAAATTTTTTATCTTGGCGGGTTGTTTGGCGGGAAGTTTTTGGCTCACCAAGCAACCACTTCACTTTGAAAAGCTTCCCGCCAAACAAGATAAACAATTTAAAAGATATATCCATATTTCTGAGGAGTTGAAGGTGGGATGAAGTTCTAATGGAAGTAGCTGTGATGAAAAAGGAAAGGAGGAAATATGATAGTTTGGCAGATACTTGGCGGGCAAACTAGATATCATAACTTTTAATGGCTGAGGGTTTTTGGGTTTAGGATGCAGGTTTTCTTTTTTGTGCGGAAAAGTTAAAGGTTTTCTTGGCGGGGAAATTTTTACAACAGGGTTGTTTTTGATTAGATAAAATTTACGCTAAATTTGTTTCCTCTTGACGTGTGTGTAGTCCTATCTCTTCCTGTTTTTTCCTACTTTTTTAAGTGATAGTTTTCCTACTTTTCCTATTTTTTTAATTTTTGATTCCTTATTTCCTACTTTTTTCCACCAAAAAACCACTTCGGGGTCTGCAACTGATATTGCAACCATTAATTCCCCGGAACGAATACCATTTTGAATGTTAGAATAAAAATTAGCTAGAGCATGTTCAGTGGATCTTCTTGGTACAAAACCATACTGATCTGGATGATGATATCCGTTAAGGGTTAAATAACTTTGGAGCCGAAAAAGCATGACTTTCTCCAAGACTTTCGAGATAATGGGTAATAGTATAATAGGGCGAAAAGAAGAGAATTCTCTTGGGTCTTTCCCATCTTTCAGGAACAAAATGAGTACGCCCCCTACTAGCAAAATTTCTTGCATCAACCTTGACAGCTCTTGATATTATACTGACGGCGTCAATATTGACGTGTTTCATACTGCATAAAGCTTGCATAAAGATTAAAAAGCAATATTACAATAACAACACGTATGCAACATTGCATTCATCTTAAAATATCAATATTGATATTACCTTACAATAACAACATTGCATACATGTTGACCCCGTCAAGATGATATTGATTTCATGCTGTCGCCGTCAAGGTAATTAGTACACAATAGAACAGGTGGACCTTCGTTGATACTTGCGCATGCGCACAGTTCTTTCTACCCAGCGGCCCTCGCATTGCTTGGTGGCACATCTTTCTAATTTGATTCAGTCGGTTCAGAGGAGCTGCACGTGGCGTTGCATTTCTTTAGGCTTCGGTAAGTTGGTTGCTTAGTTATTAGTGTGGAATCGTATTGTTTTAGGAATAACTTATGAATGACTGATAACTGCATTTGTTTATTAATAGAGTACTAAACAAATCATATCGCAGACGATGTGTGATCAATGTTAAAAATGGCCGAAAATAACTTTTTTCGTCCCTAGACTTTGAAACAAAGGACATGAAGCCCAGAATTTCGTATTATCACTTCAATCTCATGAGTAAGATTAATTTTATTCAATGGTTATTTATGTTATTCTTTAAGATAAATTCATGTGTTTTGTCCATGGTATATTTTCAATGCTGACATCCATTTGGAAATGTACTTAATTGTATTTATTTACTTATTTATTATTTTGCTTTATTTACTCCTAAATGTGTTATAAAAACTTCCGCAATTATTCCTAACTAGGCATTTTATGTCTTTATAATACAATTAGAAGCATGAATTTAAAAAATAAGTCAAGTATTACGCAAAACGAAGAAACTTTCATTTTTTAAATTAAATTGCGAGTACTATTAATACCTTTATATGAATTTCCGATCAGATGTCAGCTTTAAGAAAATATTCTTAGGCTAGAAAACTAAATTGAAGAATAACAGAAATATTTAAAGAATGAAATTTAATTCTGGACTTTAAAGTGAAAATAATACAAAAAATAAAATAAAATAAGTAAATAAAATAAATAGATAAAACACCTTGCAAACGTGCTGATTTCATACTGTCATGACAATGTATCCTGACATTTTCCTGTCATGTCAATACGTATGCAATGTTACAAAATCAAGATCATCTTGCCTAGACCTTGATTTCATGCTGTCATGACAACATCTTGATATTATCCTGTCATATCAATACGCATGCAACATTACAAAAGCAAGATCATCTTGCCTAGACCTTGCTTTCATGCTGTCATGACAACATCTTGATATTATCCTGTCATATCAATACGTATGCAACATTACAAAAGCAGCATACCTTGATATTTTCCTGATATTATGCTGCATACACCTTGTCCGTCAATATTGTGGCAGCATACTGACAGCATAAATGGAGTAACATAACAACATTGAGGCAGCATTAATGCAAGATGATTTTTCTTGCACGTCAACCTTTATGCAATACTGAGGCAAGATATTTTGCTTACTGGGCCTTCTTTGAATAAAGTTGGAAAATGACCTAGAGTATAACAGGTGTTGAATAAATTGCTAATAAAATATGGAAAAGTCTCATGAAAGGTAGTCCAAATAATTGCGTCAAGTCCATCTTTACCCGGCGCTTTCTTTTTGGGAATAATTTTAAATGCATAATCAATTTCTTGTATTGTGAAGGGAGTTGATAATCCATGTGAAACATTTCTATGATTATTTATTGGGATAGCTGAAGAATCTTGAGAGGCTGGATAAAAATGGTTTAAAAGATCTTGAAGAAAAGAGTTTTCTGTCTCATATTGAGGGAATCTTTCTTGTATCTGAACAGGAGTAAAATACTTGCCGAAAGCTATTTTGTATGGTTTCCCAAAAGATTTATTGCTGTTTGTGCAGAAATTTTGCCAAGATTTTCTTTTGGAAAGACGGATTTCTTTTTTATATTTTGCTAATGTTTTTTTATAAATATTTTTATAGTAAATGAGCATATTTGTGTCATTGCAGTGTTGAAATCTTCTTCTTGCTGCTCTAGTTTGATTTTTTAGTGAAGAAAGGCCTTCGTGTCACCATGTTGCTGGACTTGCGATTGTAAAATATTTCTTTTTAAAGGAGTCATTTGCACATTCTTGTACTATTTGTACTAAAGTAGATACGTAACTATCAAGTTCAGTGGTATTCTGAATTGTTGGTAAGATTGGAATTATTGGTAGTATTTTTTGTTTTAAGCATCTTCTAAATTTAGCTGTGTTGTATGAAGTTTTATACCTAATGAAGCGAGATTTTGAAAAAGCAACTTGGATTTCAACTATTATATATTTATGATCACTTAGAGAAATTTATAGACTTATTGACCATAAGATAGGGAGGCGAAAGTTTCTTCCGAACGTTAAATCAGGCCAGCCTTTTCCATGTGGAGTCTCAAAAGTCGGTGGAAAATTTCTATTGTTGAATATGTCCAAGTTATGGGTTGCTATGAAATCTAATAATAATTCACCTCTTGATTCGTTATGTGGATACCCCCAAGATCTTGATCTAGCATTAAGTCACCTGAAAGAATTAAAGATGTTGGAGAAGTTGAAGTTAAGAAATCATACAAGTTCAATCAGAAGTTCTCCAAGAGGTTCCAAAGGAGAGCAATAGGCGGAAATTAAAATTATAGTAGAATTATTTAGTGAAATTTTTGCTGAAACAAAATCGTAAGAAACAAACGTTACATACGGAGTAATTTGTTTAGTTGCAAAGACAATCGCTGCCCTGCCACTATTGGAAAGAATACTTCCCCAAGATAATGGGATACCTGAAATTTTTGAATTGTGCAAATATGGCTCTTGGACCAGAAAAATATCAATTTTTTCTTCATTTGCGAACATAGTTAAATTGGAAGTAGGTGCATATGCTCTTTGTAAATTGATTTGAACCAATTTAATTGATGTTTGAGTTGTAGTGTTAAGAAGCGTTGAAGGAGCATGAGAAAATGATGAAAAATCTCTAAAAGTCAAAGGGTTAGAGGAACAATTTGATATCTCACTAGACATAGCAAATATTTTTACGATAGAGAACAACAGCCCTTTGGTAACAAGGGCAATCAGTGGAAGAAGGTGGGTGTTCAATATTGTTATTAGTTTTGTTCCTCTTATTATAAATATGGCAGTTAATACAGCTAGCGTTGTGTGAATCACAATCGTTTACATTATGGGATTCTGAGGAAAATCCACAGTATATGCCCTCTAAAAAGCATTTTGAGGCAATATGGCCATAACCTTGGCACTTGTAACAACGTTTTATTCCAATAAATTCTTTTAAAGAATGAACTCTCCACGAAATGTTGATTTTTGGAGATGATATAATAATATTAAATGTTTGAGGAGTGACTTCTAAGACCCAATTCTCCCTATTTCTCTTTCCACTAAGTTTAAATGAGAATTGAAAATCATCTTCCGTTTCTAGACCATAAGTACGCGAAAAGGCTAAGACAATTTCCTCCCATTCAGAATCTTTGGACAAATCATAAATGATTATTTTAGGTTTGCGTTTTGATGGAATGCGTACTGTAATTTCTTGAGAAAGTTTTGGATGTTCCACGATTTTTTGCTTTAGAAAATTCAAATCACGAATCGACGGAACATCAATGGCAAGTCCTCCTTTACCAATAAACCTGACTCGATTGATAGAAATTCCATCTTTTGAGGGGTTGTAGCTGGATTCTAAAGTATTTCTCAAATCAGTAGATCGTGGGTTTTGTTTCGTACTCGCAGGATATAATAGCAGTGTGTGTTCTTCTACGTGAGTTACTTGTGCGTAGCTTGGCTTTTGCATCGGGACTGTAATATCGTTCTCCAGATTAGAATGCACATTAGTGTGTTCAAGTATAGGGAAATCAGTTTTAGAACGTGGGAATGATTTTGGATCTTGATTCCCTTCGGGTTCTGTTTGCACTGAAACTGGAGAGTTCAACAGAGGTTCGATATTATCATTCATTCCTACTCGAGACTTTTCTTGTTCATGAAGCCTTTTTTCTATTAATTCAACAACTAAGAGGGATGTTTTCTGTAGTTCTTGACTCATAAAAAACCTATTTCTCTGGTCTTTTCCAGTTATTAATTCTCTTAGAAACTGGATTAAATCGCCGTTAGGACTATCGGGCGACAGATAATTCTCAGTAGGACGGCAATTTTTGTGAAAGTATTCTGAAAATGGACCAATCAAATCGTTAGCATTCTGTGATTCCAGGACCTCTATCACTTGGTCCGATAAAGTAATTGACGAGAAGCTAGTATTTCTAAGATTATACCTCTTTGTTGGAGTATCCATAATTTTAGCTTTGCCATTGACTTTTCCCAAAGATTGAGGTACTGATTCAATATCTGAAATAACATGCCCTGGATCAAGAGGAGTTTTGACGCGATTATTTTCATCCATTATTAGCACTAGTTATTATAAATCGAGTGCAAATTGTGTTATTTACTGGTTAAGCCTAATATCAATTAACAGTTATTTATTATTATTGTTTTTTGAAATATTGTTGTAAAATAAAATGGCAACGAAAATTAGTCATAACACTTAGCACTGGTCACATGGTATTAAAAGTAATAACTATGCCAAGTAAAATATTTCAACAATGTTACTGGTTCAGAAATTGGCGTTTGAAATACCGAGAGCTAAATCACTCTAGACTTATTATAAAGCAACAGTATCGCCAACAATATGGCGTTCTAAAGATATTTAAATTGAAGTTCAAAACCAAATGCTGAGTTTTTAACGGAGAAACAAGTTCAATAAATTGAAATATATATAATTTTTACTCCTTTACTCCGTGAGGTTCCAAGAGCGTTGAAGGCGATGGTCGGGAATCACTGAAAGGAGAAATGCATCTTGAGATGAAATCAGTGATGGGGCAATCGTTTACCAAAGTTGACAACATTTCTTTTTGATGTAAGATGTTTCCCGATTTCCCTTGGGTTGTCCAGTAATTCTTCGTATCTTCAAAAAGCTACAGTTCAGGCTCCCTTTAACGCTATTCGTTTGATGATTTGCTCAAAAGAGACGATTATATGGCTTCTTTGATCCTCCAATGCTTATGAAGCGACACTGGTATGTCATTTCCGTATTGATAAGTTAGCAAAAATCTAGAACTTGAATTGGTTGATTCCATACGGCCCACAAAAATAATCCACGTGACCCACTGAAGCGTTCAATATCAGGAATCAAACACTATGTTCTAGAATTCCTGGGCCTATTAATTTATATGCATTTGAAAATGTGCAAATAAACAAACAAGTACATTTGAATAAGAAGATTTATTCACTTTTGAATTTTTTATTTAAATAAATATCTTGTTTAGAAACATGAATTTACTAAAGAATGCAGCTTTACTGTAAAGAACCAAAAAACTCAAGTTATGTGGATGATTAAATGCACTGTTGACACTAAAAGACAACCTTTGAAGCAAATTTATTGAAACTTATAATTCATTCAACGTTTGTCCCATTCATTTTTATTCTGCCTGTTAATTAAAAAAAACATGAGACATTTAAGCATCATTATATTCCATTCACTGTATTTTTATTTTACTTAAATTTGTATGATGTAGAGAAATAAGAACAGTTTAGTTTTGTAGGTGTACACTTATACTTTTTCCACCTCAAGCTTCTTAGAGGTAGTGGCATTCACATAGCAGTTTTGCTAATGCTCATTTCCAAAAAATGGCAAGTTTGACGTTAAATAGTGCTATTCTCTTCATGTATCAAGGTCATGAAAATTTTTATGAAGTCATGAAAAAGTCTTGGGAAAAGTCATGGATTTTTTTCATCCGAATAGAGTATGAACTCTTGTTATCTGAAATGTTTCTCTCTAGCCTCCCTGTCTCCCCCCCCCCCAACATGAGACAATACTATTTCTAGGAATTTGTTTGAACATCAGCGTGCAAGGTAGGACTGCTTGACCTTGACCAGTAGATGTCCTGTACCTTTTTCTCCCAATACAATTAAAGGAGTAAAAGAACGATCAAGAGGAAATTTCGTGACCCTGACTTGACCAAGAATGTAGTCTCAGAAGCTTCTTGATACCATAAAATGTCGAAAAAAGAAATATGCTGAATAAGAAGTAGGTGGGCCGCACAATATGTGTTGGGAGGCCGCCAGTTGGACAGCCCTGTCCTATTCCATCCAAGTTAATTTAAGCCAACATCATTCTTCAAATCTAATTTTAATGCTTATCACTATCAGGCTTACCAAAGAAATAGTTCTTGAAGATCTTAGTAAATTCAAATTTATTTTAATTATACTGTGCTATTTCATTGTGACAGACATGTAAATATAATGCTTATATTCTCAAGTCATGACATAGTGTTTAAAACTTTTTTATCAATTTAAACATAATAATTTTTATGTTACTGTAAAATGATCCAACTGAGGGCCACTTTTTCGATGTTTTCAATGAAAATTCTGTGTGCATTTTTGATTTAGAAATTTGAGGACTTCAGCGATGGTAGCTATACATCTCATCTTTCAAATGAAAGTTCAAAAAAAATCTAAAGGGGTACAACTATGGGCCAACTTATTTTTAACCTAGCAAACACATTCAAAACTTGATCTAGCCTATTGTTTTCTGAGGCTACAAGTTATCCTCTGTATGACACTACATAAAGAATTTATTAGTAAAATATTTACCTTTTTTTAAAAACTTTTTAAGGTTTAATCATCATTTGTCGTCTTGAGTGATTATAAAAGTTCAATATGATAAATGTATGGTAACGGTTCCACATTATGATAATTTCGTAATTTACTCGTTCATCCTATGATATTTTTGTTCTTAAAATTGGAATAGAAAAAGAACCACATCGAATTTTCGAAAAATCGCTTCGAGGTGCACACCCCCATGCTACAAACTAACTTTGTGCCTAATTTCATGAAAATCGGCCTAACGGTCTAGGCGCTATGCGCGTCACAGAGATCCAGACAGAGAGACTTTCAGCTTTATTATTAGTAAAGATACCCAGTTGCTCCTAAAAATTTCAAAATGCTCCTCCAATTGTTTCTCCAATTTTAGCCACATTAATAATGTCATTTTGTAACAATGGTGTCCAATGACTCAGCTTGTATTAATTGTTTAATTATATGGAAGTTTTATAGCATTAGATGTCACATTATAAAGTTTTAATTTCACCTGATTTGTGGGCTATGGGAAATTGAAAGTGGAAAATGGAATTGGTATTTCTGTTAAAATCTTAAATAAATGCAAGATTATTTTATTTATTCATTTGTTGGCACTTCTACTAGCAGAAAAAAAACTAAAAACATTTATCTATTAATATTTAAAAGACGGTATAGTATCAATATAATTTCGCGTAATGTAATATATATATATATATATATATATATATATATATATATATATATATATATATATATATATATATATATATATATATATATATATATATATATATATATATATATATATATATTCAAATTTTAAGTCTCGCAATTTTTCCTATTTTTTGACTTTGGGCTGTTTTTATCCCTGAGCTTTACCGGAGGAAAATTTAATAGAAAATACCTGCTAGACCATTGTTGCAGCAGGCACTGTACTGATAGTTCACCAATTTAAGTAAGTAAATTCTACAACAGTGAATAAAATATTAAAATGAAATGAACTTTATTAACGGGAAAAAAGCAATATCTGCTGTCCGTTCCAAGTGGCAAGTTTTACCTCTTTGAATAATTTCTCAATCACTGTAATGTAGCATATTCAAGCTCTAGAACTGTGAATACCTATGCATGGTCGCTTAACTATGTTAACGAAGCCTATAATTTTTTTTTTTTTTTTTGAGCGACAAGACAACATTCATGTCACGTGACACATGTTTAACATGGACCCTTACAGAAAAGAGAAAATATTTTGAGTTTAATTTAACATCAAGATAAGGAAAGCAATCCCTAAAAGCCGCACCCGGTGTTGCACATGCTATCCCTAAAAATATTCTTTCCATAAAGGTCAACGCTGATTATGTTACATGTTAAAGAAGCATCGGCGAATTATTTTTTTATTTTTAATGGCATAACTTAATTACTTGGAGGATTACTTTTTATTTTATTAGAACTTACTTTGTTTCTAGTAAATTTGTTTCATGACTTGTTTCATTTTAAAAGCCATAAAAGAGACAAAGTAATGCATGATATCGCCAAATATGTAGTTTCTACGTTGCTTTGATGAAGTAGAGCAACAGTAAATAAATAAAATGAAAAATGATCGTCAATATTAAAAAATAGTTCTGACATACTTATGTCGGGAAAAATGCTGTGTTCCAGATGCAATAGGGTTGAATTTTAAAAATTCTTGCTTGGAATAGTTCCAAAAATATTCATCAGACTATATTTAATAGTGGTAGCAAAACACGCTTTAAAGAAAGCGCAATATTCCCTGACATTAAAATAAGCCTTGCAAAACCCTTACTACGAAAATAAAAAAAAAATAATGTGGGAATACCTAATCAGAAGGGAAATACTTATTTTCAGTGTTATTTGCTAAATGCATTAAAAACTCCTTCCACTAACATTACCAAAGATCTATTAAAATTACGTTTCAAAAGAAACAGGTTCGAACATTTAAGTGGAGCGCCCCTCTCCTTTCCCCCATTCTCGTCAAAATCATTAAAGATCGTCTTAAATTATATTTACAGGTCATCCATTTCGAGAAAATTCCGAGAGAGCTTCCAAAAACTCTTTTTCTTAACGTCACAAAGGTCGGTTACAATTGCGATTTTAGAGCTTGAATTTCAGAAAACTGCTTGTTCCCCAACCATACATAGACTAAAATAGCGTCTTTAAGACTTTAATCGCGAAAATTTACCGGGAGCAAGCCCCCGAATTTCTTCTTTCCCTAGCATTACCACAGATAGTCTAACTGCGTTTTTAGAACTACAATTTTGAAAACTTATCGGAGGAGAGCCTCGAACCCGACAACTCCCCCTAACACAACGGCACAGACTATCTACAAATGCGTTTTTGAAGTTTCAATATTGAAAAATTACCGGGAAGTGGCCACCGAGCCTTTTATCCCCCTAACATCACCAGAGATAGTCTAAAACTAGTTTTAAAACTACAATTTCGAAAATTTTCCTTGGGAGGAACCCCCGGTCCCCCTATCTAAGTGACTATTATATTCTCGTTTCGAGTTTCATATTGTATTCATCTGGTAATGGCTCAATCCCAAACCAGAAAGTTCAAACCCCTCTCTTTGTAATTATTCAAAAGTTTGAAAAAAAAAAATAATAATAAGGTGCAGCAAAACTCGGTGGGGGGGGGGGGGCTCCAAAACTTGTTTACTCAAGGTCCACGTTGTAAATTTTAGGAAGGCGAGGCCGTTCAACAATCCAACAATATTTCAGTTCAAATGATATTTGTTAGCGCTACCCCCCCCCCCTTGAATTTGACTGGAAATCAAACTCTTAAAAACTTATGTTTCACCCGATTCGAAAGCGAGAAAAAAAATGGGGGGGGGGCACCCCCGAATTGCATAATCATAATTTGCTGTAATCTATTAAGTTTTTGTACAAGTATAATAGTAATTTTAATGTATCAATAGCATATACTCTTATAATTTTAACAAAAATTTTAATCAAGCTTTCCTGTCATACTCGCAACTATAATCTAAAAATAATTGATCGTAATTTAGCCTTGTAATCGTGAAATCTTGACTTGCTGAAAGTGAAAATCTTTAAGCTGTGTTTCTAATATTGTATGGAGAAGATAAAATTTTAATATTGACGAAACTGCTTGCTCGTCAAGGGGCGGGTTGGAAGTGAGGGTCATAAAATTAAGACCTTTCTTAACAGTGGTTAGTACCCCCCCCCCCGCCCCCTTGACAGAATTTATCATCCAAATCTTTACAATTGGTCATGCATCAATTTCACTTCCATCTGTCGGTGGTAGTCAAAAAATCAAAGCACGCGGCCGCATTGAAATCGTACTAGTGGAAAAGGTATGGTGATATCAAAAATGCAATGAAGTTCTTTAACAGTTTTGAAAAACATTTGTTTTTTTTCATGTCCATGAAAGAGTAGTGAGGAGGAATTTATCAAAAAAAGTGAATTTGCAAGTTTCAGTGATAATTTGACCATCCACGAGCTTTGTATGTATTTCCTTTGTTTCTGCAGCGGGACATTTAATCTGAACCCTGGTAGATGATTTTTTTAAATAAGTGTTTCAAAATGTTTTCTTATATAGTTTATTCTATTATATTTAATTAATAAACATATTTATAAGAATGCCTAGGAAGTGGAAATCATATCAAAATCTCATTTTTATGTTTAGTAAGTTGAAACCATTTTGCATTAGTTTTCGCGCAAATTCTTCAATAAGTGATGGCACATGTCATTAATTTTTACATTAATTGAATTGATGACCTCGGTTTTATAACGTTGGAATCTCCTGAGAAACGCGATATATCGAAGAGTTACTGCATTAAGTATTATACTTCTATTACTTAATGCCTCTAAAATGCTTGATGGGGGGCAGTCTTAGTTTCGTGTTAATTTAGAAGTTAGATTTATGTTTTCCTTTTTACCATTGTTTTAAAGTAGTGCTTAAAAAACTTTTTAAACATTTTTAAGTACTTGATTCATTAACTTTCTAGAAACAAATCAAATAATTTTAAAACACATTTATTCTAAATTTTCAAACAGTCGGGCTCAATTTTAAAAAAGCAATATTTTAATTTTTTAAAAAAGCTTACACATTCATTACCATAAATATTGAATTTAAGTTTAAAATCACTCTTCAGTTGATTCATTTTTGACATGCTAACAAGAAATAAAAATGATCATGATGGATAAAAACTCCATATCCATGTTAAGAGAACACATAATGAACAATTACATGATTCTCAACTAGAGTAAGAGAGTCTTGATGAAAAATATTTGTTCATTTGAGGAACACATTCACATACAACGGTTTTAAGGATCATGAATGTCAGTCAGTTTGATACTTATGATTCCATTCTTCATTAATCATTTCTTTATGTTCATAGCACAGAAAAGTATAACCTTTTAATGTGGTGGATATTTCAAAGTTCTCAGTCACTAATATGCATTTTTTTTCTGCTACGAAATATTTCATCAATAAATACTAAGTCTTAAAACTACAAATTTACAAAATTGAAATTCAAACAACGTTTTATAAAATGTATGTTCGTTTTATAAAGCTATTTGAGTCCTAAAGTAACTTTGATTGCATCATATCCATCCACTAATCTGCTTTACAGCTTTCGTAATTTCTCGATGTACGAGTGCACTAATTGTACCACCACTAGTGGCTACAGAAACGCCTCTCGTATAGTCGGGTGGTGGTATTGGTGGTATTTTGTCCAGTTTTTCAGTACTGACCCCTGAATATAAATCGCAGTTGCTGTGTCCTCTTACTAAAAAATTACTCCTATAAGCTACTGGCATTTGATAGGAAGATACAATGGCTGGCGGTCTCCCCCCAGGATACTTTGAAACTTTGCTGGTGGGATCGTTTGTTGGCAATGACAACTGTCTTGATACTGTATCATGATCTACAGCACGTCGCACTAAGAAGAAATTTGAAGAGTCGACAACTTTGGTTTCTCCTTCCAGCTGCCTACGTGTTCTGACTTCGTTAGTTTCCCTGCGATCTTCAGATCGACTTCTTTGTCCAATTTTGCGACCGGAGTTGGCACCTGGATAACGAAAAGCAGAACCATTCTTCTTGTCTTCGATGAGTTTAGCACATGCTCGACTGACACGCTTGTCACTTGGTGGAATTGGGATATCGGGGTAACTCCAGTTGATTCCACTGTCCGACTCAGATTCACTGAGTGCTGAATCCGCCGAGTCTTTATCGGAGTTGGATGTCTTGGACCCGAAACCAGTCGATGTCGATGATGCTGTCTTTGTGTAAAGGTTTTTCTGTAGCAGAGGATTGGAATTGTTGGAAGAAGTTGATTTGCTGCTCAGGTTTGGCGAAGTGCTTTCTTCATAGCAAGAATTGTCAGACCGGAATCCAACAGGCGGGCGAATGGTCGGAACGTCAATGAAAATTTCTTCAGTTCCTAGTTGACCAGTATCTCCGGAGAGGAATGGATCGTCATCATCGTTAAATAAGTTTGTTTTCATGTCTAAAACATTCACTTGGTTCATTTCTGCAACTGGCTAAAAAAAATTGTACCAAAAACATTAGTTTTGAACATAAAGCGAAAATTCATGTTATTGAACGTTTCAAGAAACACTTCATGTGTTTGTTTCACAACTCAATTTGTGAAAGGAAGAACAAATTCTGTTTTCGAAACTTGGTCTCTAATGATCAAATTAATTTGCTTCAATGTGGCGAGAAATCCCTACTTTTTACTACCGAACATTGCTGCTTTTTCTGGATAGAACTTAATCACTTAAATGTAAATTTTGGCCCCAGGAACAAAAAATACGCTGCTTTAAAAAAATAATAATAAAGAAATTAAAAACTTGGTTTTTTAAATTATTATTTTTAAGTTTAATTGAATAATTGGGAAATATAGATTTAAAAGTTTTCAAATTTCTTTCAACTTACTTTTGGTTTTATCATTTCAGTCTTCAAAGTAGTTACCTCTTCATTTAGATCTTCACATTTCTCTTTCAGCTGAAAGCGAAATAATAATGTGTTAAGAAAACATGCACAACGATTTACCCTTTAATCTGATCGTTAAAGACCTTATGAGTTTTTTCTATATTTTTATCTGCATTAGTCTATTGAGTACATCAAAAACAAAATTACCGTTTTTTCTATTTAAGGTGGGAAGGGAAGGACAAAGTTATGTACTCACATTTTATTGTGAACTAAAGTAAATTTTCCTGTTTTTATTTAAAAAAAAGGTTTTTACAGTACCTCAAAAATGATCAAACAATCAAAAAAATTATTATTATTATTATTATTGCTTATTTCAAAGCTAAAAACTAATCCAAACACAGGGGAAAAGTTTCATTGCTTTAGTTCAAATATTTAAAAAGTTATGAGTGGTTTTAGGTCATGCTCCACATGTGTTCTTATGCAAAAGAAAAACTTTAAATTGATTTTTCTCGATGATCTTTTTTTTTTTTGTGTTTTCCTGTCATTAGAATCCATAAGGATTTTTTTTTTATAACACAGCTTTGAAGTGATACTTTTTGTAATTAGGATAATATATTTAACAAAACTGCATTGGATAAGCATTTTATAAATTACTCAAATGTTTAGAGCATGTTATACCTTTAAAAACCAAATCAAATTCAAAAATTACGATTTTTTACAAAATTAATCACAGAAAATTTTCTAATGAACAAAAGCATATGAATGCACAGATTTTTAGAGCGGATGATTGTTATCGTTTAGCAAAAAGCTTTTTTTATATTAGTGCAAAAACAAAAAAGTCTTTACGGATGTTTAAAATGAAATTTTTTGAACTTTTTAAAAAAGTAGGCAATGTTTTAAAATTTTGAAAATACATTATTGATTACGAAGTAAGTATCCATGTTATGGTTTCAAAGAAAAATAAAATGTACTTTAATTTTAAAAAAAAAAAATGTTTGGAAGGCAATGTGACCCCTTAATTTTTAAGCATCATTTCTTAGAATTATGTCATATTTTATTACAATAAGAAATGAAGTAAAATATGTATCCTAAACCGTTTTTGTAGAAAATTTGGAAACTAAAACTGATACAGTGCACTACCCCCCTCCCCCCGTATTCGGACCCTATAAAGCACAAAATAAATAGATGCAAAAAAAAATCGGTCTAGATATCAAGAAAGTTTAGTTCATCAATTTGTCAGTTTATTTAACGTTCAAACGAAAGCACCTACATAAAGTGACCTTATCTCTGGTGCGAAATATGTTAGTAAAATTTCTTGCGCAAAAACTTACGTACAGTTGAACCTTTTAACTGGAGACACTAAGGGGACCAGACATTTTGACCCTTAAATAGAGGTGTCTCTTATTCAAAGGTGGATGAATACTTGAATGCTGTGTACTAAGTAGTATAATATCATAATAAGCATTAACTATTAAGACTTAAGATTAAATACTGAAAATGTCTCATTATGTTAAATAAAATTCATAATTATTCAAATTTCTAAGTTTATTTTATTTTTTAATTACAATTTCATCAAAAATTTTGTATTTGCAAAGTTTTGTAGCATACAAAAATAATTTTGATGTAATTCATTACATGTATTTGCTTTATGTTATGTAATTTACAATGTAATACTATGTGAATTACAATTAATGTTCAAATTTTTAAGTTTTATATACAAAACTAATTAGTTGCTGTGCACTCTTCGTCGGCCCTGAACCTATTTGAATACATTGTTGAGAGGGCAAATTATGCATGTTAATTTCAGCAAGTTTTTTTTACAATACATTACTTGTTTCCTTCACATATGTTTATATCAAACTTATCTCAATTAATTTGTAGAGGAAAAGTGAAACTTGAATCATAGTAAATTCAGTTTCTTATGTGCTTATACATTATTTCTTACATTTTTTTTTTGTTTTGTTTTGTTTTGTTTTGTGACTGTCCCTTAAACAGAGTGTCCCTTAATTAGAGGTAAATACATGGAAGTCTCTATTCAAAGGGACTGCGACCAGAAAAAATGTCCATTAAATAGAGGTGTCCCTTATTTGGAGGTGTCCTTTAATGGAGGTTCCACTGTATATTATTAGTTTGTCCATGCAATTCTGTGTCATTATTTTTTATCTTAAATTATGTCTTATGTTAAAAAAATAAATAAAAAAAACTATTAACGTTCCGTACATAGCAGAGTCCCTCAAAATAAAGTAAGCATGCATTTTTGAAGGTTTAAAAAAAAAACTTTAAATGAACTATCTTTAGTTTAGTGAAATTGTCTTTAATCTGATCGATGTCTTTCGTTGAGACTACCTCTTCAGATGAACGAATTTACCGGTACCGCGGTACCGGGTCCTCTTGCACTTGTCATAACGTTACTCAGTGATCGAAAATGGATTTTTTTTTTTTTTTTTTTTTTGCATGGATTGTGGTGAATATTTTCCATCAAATTTAACAAAAAAAAAAAAAAAAAAAGCCTGTGGTCTATTTGGTCTTCAGTAGTTTTACAGAGGTCAAACAGCAAATAAATGAAGCATTTTCCATCCGGAAGCGCATTCAAAGAGTAGCAACTGTTCAATATTCACATCGTTAAAATCGCTTTTTCAAAGCAAGAACCATCAAAACATTTATGATGTACGTATTTACTTACTTCCAGTTCGATCTGCATCAAATTAATTTTATCTTCTTCTAGTTTCTGAAAAGAAAAAAAAAACAGTAGTTAATAGCAACAATAGATTGGTTAAATATAAGAGTTTATATGCTCAACTGCACCCTTTATTAGTGAGACATCCGCGAAGAATAATAAATATCATTACATAGAAAGCATAAATGAAAAAATAATCGGAAAAGAATTAACACATAATATACAATTTGCCCCAGTGGCGGATCCAGACGATCCTCTAGGGAGGGTCGAATGACTAATGCATCCTATGGGGGGAATGACTAATTAATTTTTTTTTTTTTAATTTTAAAACTGAAGCGTAATTTTTTTTTTTTTTTTTTTTTTTTTTTTTTTTTTTTTTTTTGTGGGTGTATGATTTGAAGAGTTGGAATCAAAGTAAAAGTGTTTCGAGTATCAAGAATAGAAAATTGAAAAAAAAGGGAAGGGTTTCTATTAGTAGTCTGGATTTATTATCCAAATTAAACCCTTGTTGATTATCTTGAGGACTCGCGAAGTATTTTCCAGCAACCATTTAAAGTCCTCAATTGTCCAAAAACGTTACAGTATCAAGATGGCTTCTCTTTTTACCAGTTTTCGTACCGAACAATAATGAAATACAAAAAAAATACATTCGTAAGTAAAATTTGAAGATAGTTATGGATTTGCTTGTTGATTGAGCTGTTTAATATTTGCGCATAAGTAGGAGTGTTTGCGGCCTCTCTCCCAAAAATGTTTGTTAGGAACGCATTTTTAGATTCTTTTTGGTGGTTACTAGGAGGAAAGAAGGTTTAAAAGGACCCTCTCCGGAGTTTTTTTGAAATTTAAGGGTATATTTCCGGATTTCGGAAATACAATTGTTTGCCATCTTTGGTGGCTTGGATGAAAAGGATGAGATTCAAGAATTCTCTCTCGTTGTTTTTTGATATTAGAATTCCAAAAAACGCAATTTTAGGGACCTTTAATGATGTTAAGAACAGGGGGTTCGAGGGCTTACCCCCGGAAAAATGATTAGAATTGAAGTCCTAAAAATGTAATTGTTGGCTATCTTTGATGACGTAGCAAAAGACATGGAGTTGAGAACTTTTTCCTTAGGAATGTTTCGATATAGAAGTTCCAAAAACGCAGTTGTAGTCGATCTTCGAATGATGTTGAAAGATGGGGAAAGAAGGACTTGGGGGCTCCTCTCCGGAAATTTTTCGAAAGTGAAGTACTGAAAAAGAGTTGCAGGCCATCATTTATGACGTTGGGAGAAGGAACAGGCTTCAGAACATTCCACCGGAAATTGTTCCAAATTGGAGTTTTGAAAATGTGATTGTTGGCCATCTTTGGTAGCATTAAGGGAAAGAATGGGGTCGGGAGGTGTCTCTCAACTTTTCGATGCAGAAACTTCAAAAACGCAATGTTAGAGGATCTTCACTGATGGTAGAAAAAGGGCTCAGGGTCTCTCCCCTGGAATTTTTTCGGAATTGGAATCAGAATGAGGAGGAAAAGTTAAAATTTGATGCACGTGTTCCGCTCATTTTAGTGTGATTTCTGCTTTATTTAGAGGCTAACATACATCTGCAAAAGCTGAAATCCCTGAAAACAAATAGATGCGTCCATTTCCGCCTGTGAACCGGATATTTGCCTTTCCATCTAATCGGTGGTCAGACTGTTTATATATATCAAAAAACAATAATAATAACAACAATAATTACCTCCAAAGTTTGTTTAAAAAATCATTTGCAAACCTTTTTTGAAGCATCTTGAATGATAAAGAAAATGGGAAATTAAAATCCGAAGGAAATGGTTTAGGAAATACAAAATAGCAACGAGAAAAGTGGAACAATATACCTGAACTCCCTTCATATGTTAAAATGAAATATTACTTACTTGAAGCGCCTGCCTCAAAAGTTGCACCTAAAAAAAGAAAATTATTAGTCAGTGTTCAAGTTATTATCAACAAGAAAATTAACAATTTACAATAGTTTTATTAAGGAGGAAAGAGTGAAAGAAAATCAACAAAAGACTTAGTTTAGCTCAATGGTGTCCAAACTTTTTCTGCCCGAGGGCCGCACCTCATACTTAAATCAAATACATAAAATTTCATAATATTTCACTCTTTTAACTTTTGTAAATAATGTGAGGGAAATATGGAAAAAGGAAGGAAACTAAAAACCAATAATTGTTGTCATCAATTACTTAATGCTTATTTCAATAAATGGAGGTTTTTCAGAAACTAATTTCTGAATATTTGGTTCAAAATTTGTGTCATTGTCGCTAATCATGTTTTTCGATTTGTATCATTGAACAAAACACCGGGCCGCGCGGATCAGCTTCGCGGGCCGGATGGGGCAACGGGCCGTAGGTTGAGCACTACTGATTTAGCTCATACTCGACTTAATTTCTACTAAAAGAAGTGCGGGAGCCCTATACTCCTCACACTATTTTTTAACGCGTAAATATCCTGTTGGCCTCCTAAAGATTTGCAAAACTGAAAAGAAGTGCAGGAATTCAGCTCCCTCGAGTACCTACCCTTCGGCTTTAATTTCACACCTAATATAATGAATCTTAAAATCAAATTGCTAGTTCTTCTTTCTTTATTTCGTTTAATTTGTATTTTTTATGTTTTTCACTTTATAGTTTTATGTACTCTTCTTTCACATTTAAGTTCAAGTTAGAAATAATCATTGTGTTTTTAATTGACAGCCACTTTGTTTTTATTCCCTTGTTATTTCCACTTTTCTTCATTAGTACGTCCTTAGTTTCTTATATTTTCGTTTTCCTGTAGCTTAATTCGGATGATATTTAGAAAATTTTGTGAAAGTGTTAATAGTGTTTCATTGAGCCCAGTTACAAACCGAATATCTTTGTAAATTCTAAAACATTGAAAATACTGAAGTCCTCAGCGAGAGCTATCACTTCATCTAGATATGCATGTTTATCTACTTATTTTCTATTGTCTAGAGCAGTGTGATCTACACCAACCTACAGTCTACAGTCTACAGGCCGTATGTGGCCTGCGAAGTTGATGCATGGGTCCTGTTGTTGTTGCGAATCGAAAAATATGTACTGGAATCTTATTGCCAATCAGCTAAGAATGACTGCTGAAAGTTTGAAACCAAATATTCAAAAATTGATCGCTAAAACACAGATGAAAACGTCGTATAAACAAAATAAACATCTAGTATTGATAACAATTCCAGGTTCGTAATTTTCCTTATTTTCCCATGTTATCTAGAAAATTTTTGAATGTAATTAAATTTTCTATTTGTTCTGGCCCGCGAAATTAATTTGAATATGAGGTGTGTCCTCAGGTAAAAAATAATTGGCCATCTACTGGTGTAGCTCTTCTGAAGTGCAAAACAAAAACTTACTTCTTTCTGCAGTCGCTCGTTTTCAGACTCCAAGTTTTGTTTGCCTCCCGTAACGTGTTCCATGTCGAGATAGGTTTTCTTCCATGTTTCAGTTTCCTTCCATACTGAGTCTGTGCAGGGAATGCAGCGTGCTCGTAGTTCCTAAGAAGAAAATATATTATAGTGGACGCCGGTTAATTGAATCAGTGATTAATTGAATCAAACGCTTTATGACTCAAATTGCCAAAAAAAACTGAACAAAATCCAGCTTTATCGAATTACAGTCGAGTCCCGACTGAAGCGAGGGATGCGTTCCAAGACTTCTCGCGTAAGTCGAAATTTCGCGTTGTGGAAAAATATATGTATATAAATTTTTTAGAAACATATCAAATTCTTTTAGACACTTATAAGCACCCCTCAAACTGCTTTGTAGCATTCCTCAACTGTACGCTACAGTTTCTTGCATAAAGAACTGAACTTTTACTGTATTTGAAAAATAAAAAAACTTTTATTCAACATGAAATACTTAAGATGCACAAAATTAATGATCAATGGGAGGGAAAGACATAAAATAAAACAACATAGTACATACAGTATTTAGTAATAATAAAATGCTGTTCTATAATAGTACTCTAACAGTGGATACAGTAACAATATTTATGAGTTAAAAAATCTAGATAATGATGATTTATGCTTCATTATCAGATCGTTATTCAGATCTTATACATTTTTAAATACGGTTGCTTTGCCTTTTCTTTTATAACGTTTCAATTTGTGGCAACACACACAACACACACACACACAGGGCCCTCTTCCTCATTTCTTTCATCCACAATACAAGATCAGCTTCAATTTTCATAATATTTACTTTGCTAAACTGCTCTGCAAGCTTCAATATTGAAACCAAGTTCTGAACTTTTACGGATATCTTCTTGTTTTGAATTTTGATTGTACGTATGGAAGATTAAATCATATGTCGCTTTACCGTCGACGTTTTGTAGTTGTTCAAGCATATCGAGAATCTTAGCTTTTACTTTTTTTTTAATCAGAAACTTTCTTTTTCTTCCCATCTTCACGAACTTTAGATGGAGGTACCATTATATTTCATCAACTTTAATATGTAGAATGAAGAAAATAAAATAAAATAAATGAAAGATGCTGAATGGTTATTTGATACATACACTAATGCGACACGTAGATTAGTTTGGTATGGGGACTTTCGTTGTCAGTGATGCTTAAAGGGATGTAATAGCATTCACAAAATCCATATTTAGTAGCCAACATCTAGCTGATACTTTCTTCCAAAAAAATTCGTGTTGTGGACAAAAATTCGCGTTAGCTCTAAAATTTGTTACTCATGAAAAATTCGCGTTGTAGCCATTTCGCGTAAGTCGAATTGCGTTGTAGCGGGAGTCCACTGCAGCTGCTTTATTAGATCAGCCGCTTTATGGAATCAAAACTGTTAGGAACAAACGTGATTCATATAAGCGGCGGCCACTGTATAATGTTCTGTCCTCTTATCAGTGCGACATTTTGCAAAAAAATATGGCAATATAAGCATGACGTAAATAACGTAACTTAGAGAGCCTGTTTCTTATTGATACTTCACACTCCAGGGCAGGGCCGCGCCGTCCCTATGTGCAAGGTCGTGCGGCGCACGACGGCGCCAGAGTCAAAAAGGGGCCGAGCTCTACCAATTAAAAATGCTTCTAATGGGGGGACCAAATCTTCAACCAAAAAATATAATTGAACTTTTCGTTATATCTAATAGTGGCGATGAAATTATCTTGCTCATTAAAACAAGCAATCATCCTCGCTGCCCATCTAAAAGGAAAAATTATTGTTTTGTTGTGTCTAAACATGCTATTCAAAAGCGCAATCGTTTACTGTAAAAACACACGATGCTAATTAATGCATACTTTTGAAGTTATCTTCACATTTGGAGCCGTGAATGCCATTACGGTATGACTATAATTTCACAAGGTTCAGCATACGAAGCGCAAGAAATGTGCTATTCCCCAGTTTGGTTCTTACGGTGAATATGTTGTATTATAATTTGTGCAATATGCCTTTTTGTGATTTTTAACTATTGTTCTGATAATTCAACTGTTCTGTATTTTTTTATACTTAAAAAATATGGTAAGCAGAATTGCATATCATAAGAAATCTTCGCTTTAAAAGTTTTCAATAGGAACAGCTAAATCGTCAGCTACTCCTACTCTCGTACCTCTACGTCCTATTTCTCTTTTCTTTTTTCTTTATTATTTTTCTTTTTTCAAGTTCGTGTGAAAATAAGAAAGTCTTAAAATGCTACTCCTCCGAATCATCCCCTCTCTCCCCGCCAAAAACATTACGGAGCATCTCAAATTTCGTTTCCAGATGTTCAATTTCGCAAAATTTCCAGGGAAAGCCCCCGAATACCAAACAACATTACTTGAAACTACGTTCGAAAATCACCAAAAACTGCGTTCTTGGAGCCTCGATTTCGAAAGATTGCCGACCCTAATGTTACCAAATATGGTCTACCATATCGTTTTTAAGATTTTAATTTCAAAAAATATTCGGGCAAGGGCCTCTGAATTGCCGTCCTTTAATATCATAAAAAGATAGGTTTCTTAAAAATGACTTAAGAAAAATCTAAGTGGAATAGCCTCTGAACCTCTTCCACTAATATCATAGAATAGGGTCTGGTGGGGTAAAGTGGTCATAAAATCGTAGGTTTTCAACTTAGGTGGAAAATAAATGCAACCAATTCTTTAAAAACTTCAACTTTTTTTGTTGATATTTTACATTGCATTATTAAAGAACACGGTACATTAAATTTTAGGAAGAAAAATATTGATTTTATTAGTTTTATAGAACTTTCTTTTCCCTATATTTTTATGACCACTTTACCCCATGGGGTGGGGGAAAGTGGTCATAGCTTGGGGTAAAGTGGTCATAGTTAAAAATAGATGCAAAACCATTATAAAAAATCCTAATACTTGTATATTTCAGCTGTTTTTATAGTTACAAGTATATTCACGAGTACATGCGTGTATACAAGAATATATACATGTCGTGTTATACACGAGTAAACACGTTCCTATATGAGTAGATGCATGTATAAATCAGATACATTCATGCACGTGCCTACTCAAGTATATACGTGTACATACGGGTATATAAGCATGTATACGTGATTACCTACAGGAGTTTATACGTGTCTAAATGAGTACGTAGGTATCACATGTATATACGTGCCACATATATGTGAGTGTCACTTGTATATACGAGTATATACGCGTATAAACGAACATCATATGCTCGTATGCACTTGTATCTCGAGAAAATACGTGCATACTTAAGTATATATGTGTATAGTAGACGTATATACGCATATGTAAGTGTACATACATACATATACGGGTATACACGAGTTAATTCGTGGATCCATCTAGTGCGTCTTTTGGTATGTGTCTACTCACGTATATATAATATGGAAGCACGAGTATATACGCTTATATACATGTCGACTTACAGAGTGAATCTAAGCTCTTGGACAAAAATCAAAGGGGTGTGAGAGGGAAGGATAAGAAGCAAAGAATCATAAGGAAATTATAATCACTGACGCGCTACATGCACACAAAGCCAGAAACTGATGGATGCAAAGCAGGGCACAAATTTGTTGCTCAAAGGTGATTTTACGTAACATTTTAGTTTTTAAGAAATTTTTAGAGCAGTTTTTGAAAGTTTCGGTCTGTAGTAGCTCAAATACACGCTACGCAACAAAGGCGCAGCGGCTGATGAAAGTTTTTCAAAAGTCTCGTTATTGCAACAGAGAGGGATCTGTGAATGCGACGCATGTATTACAGCTGAAGGCCGCAAATTTCATCAATCGCTTTAAAACTTTCTTAAGTCCTAAAATGTTGTGTAAAATTGTATTTGTGTAACATATATATATATATATATATAAATTTGTGACTTCTTTTGCATCCATCAATTTCTCATTTTGCGTGCATGTAGCGCGTCAGCATTGTGTTTGTGACCATATGTTCCTTATTGATTCTTGCTTCTTATCCTCCCCTCTAACACCTTTTAATAATTTGCTCAAGAATGTAAACTCAGCCTATGTACTTAAAATACACCACCAGCTCAGTTATTCCATCAGTTTCGTTCTTTTTAGCACTCATCAGCCCGGAATAGGAATCACATGAGCTGGTGGCGAAGAGCTGGTAGTGTATTTTAAGTATTTCTGCCTTAGCCCTGGCTTAGGGCGGTAACTTACTACAAAATCACCCTATATACTTTTATATCATATGCTTGTATGTAAGTGTCTACTCGAGTACGTACGCGTATAGACGTGTCTACCTGAGTACAGAAGTGTTCTTATATATACGTGTTTACGAGTGTAAGCAAGCATATACGTGTATAGTAGAATGTATGACTGTATGGATAAAAAATACTTGCAGATACCCATATACGTATTTATTGGCGCATTTATGTGAATATGTCTATGTACATGTCTACACGAGTATATATTCGTATATATACGCATATACTCGTATATTTAACCCCGTTTACTGTAAAAACAATACATATTAAGTAAAATTAATATTTAATTTGTATCTGCCTCCTACCTAAAGATTAAGTGACATTAGAAGAACAATATTCGTTAAGCCTAATATTATGACCACTTTACCCCATCTTACTTAAATTGTTCTAAAAAAATTATCTAAAATAAATTCAGCTAACTGCTAATTAGTAAGAGTTCTTGAGACATGTAGGAAGCTTCCTGTACAGTCAATCTGTTCCTAATTCTAACAAACAAAATTTCCAAAGGATGTTAAAATAGGTGTTTAGATTTTAAAATTTTTCATGTTCACGCAAAATATTTTTTTTTTACCGAATAAAATTTTGCCAGTTGTAAAATATTGTATTCAAAATGTAGTTTCTAACTGCCTTACTCTAAAATAAAATTTTCACATTCATTCATTCATTTCCAAGATATAACCATTTATTTGACGTATGACCACTTTACCCCATTGACCACTTTCCCCCACCAGACCCTATTGATTTAGTTTTTAGGACTTTAATTTTGAACATGTTTCCAGGGGGGAGCTTCAGAATAACCTACCTGTAAAAATCTTCAAAGTGGTCTACAATTGCGTTTTTAGAAGTTCAATTTCGAAAAAATTTAGAGGAGAGGAGGACTTGGTTTCCATCTATTATTCTTTTCAAAAAAAAAAAAAAACATCGGCTGGAATGCCAGAGTTCCATCCCTTGTCCAACGTCAATAAAAATGACCTTTAATCACGTTTTAAGGCTTTAATTTTTACAAATTACCGTGGAACCCTTCTACCTTTTCCTCCCATAAAATCACCAAAGACTGTTTAAAATTGCGTTTTTAAAACTACAAGTTTCAAAAATTTTCCGGGGAGAACTCTTGGACCCCCTTTTTTTAAAAGAGAATTTTCTTCCAATGTGCCCCTCTAAAACTATTTTCTAGTTGCTCCACTGCTCCTGTTGTCAGGCATAAAAGTTTTATTAATTATGCATCACTTAGAGATTAAACAGATATTCAAATTGGCGTTAACTTTGATATTTAAAATGTTTTCCTTTTCCAAAATACACTATTAGCATATCAGAGGAGCTGCTGAACTCCAAATAATTTCGAGACATGAAGTAAAAAGGTACATCATATTCCAAAATTAATACTTACACATGATTTTTCGTATAAATTAAGTGTCAAACGTATTTTTCTCCTTTTTATATTTGTCTACAAAACCTCACTCAAGGTGTTAACTATATGTTCTCTGAGCGCAAGAGCACAGAGGCGCTCACAAGATATTTGCACGACGGCGCCGATCAGGCTTGGCTCGGCCCTGCTCCAGGGTCCACCGTACTTGCTATTATTTCTGGTTTAACCGGTTGAGTGGGCCCCTGAAAAGAGCTCTGATTTTTTGCTCCAGGCCTGAAGTCGATCAATACCCGGACCAGCTCCTCCAGAGGTATTGATTCGCATGAGAGACTTTGTGACCACGACATATTTAACGTGCACCCTTCACCATTAACGAACGTGGAGGATCGTCGACCGGCTGGGATTGGTACCAAGTTCAAGGCCTTACCGATCAGGTCACCAAGGCCTTCTGATTGATACTGCACTGGAAGACGAACTACTTTAACAGAATTCATTTACTTGAATTTAGCGTTAACATGTAAGAGGCTTGGCGAGAAAATTGATTGACAAATTTGCGAATAACTAAACCCTCACTTTTCCAGACAAGACGGGAAATTTTTAGAACCTTCCTACCGTGAGATATGTAAACTGCGTTCATAGAAAAGATAGACCAGCAGTTAAAAAAAAAAAAAACTGGTTACCTGAAGGGTTGTTCGTATTTCCGCTTTAGGGATTTTTTCTGGCATAAAAAAGTAAACCAAAAGTATTCGCATTAGCCGTCTGCTTGGCACAAATTTCTTCTTGTCCAAGCCAAACCCGTGATTGACGTAGCCAAGTGGCGCATTTCTTTGTTTTCATCAACAGGAGCTCAAGTACAGAAGGCGTGTGCAAAAATTGAAACGTATCAGGTGAGAAATGAAATTGATTTGCGATTAACCCTCTAATATGTCCATCGTGACTGTCGACTATAAGGTCATATCATATTTCCTCGTTACATTTCCTTAATAGCGTTATTCCTTTGTATCAAAAAAATATAAAGCAAAAATCCACCTTTTATGTGTTTAAATACTTGTTTCTTCAACGTTCGGTAGATATAAATATTTTTCTACGGTAAATAATAATTTGGGCAATAGAAGGTTAACTTGTGTTTCACTAAACTATTGCGATAGTCTGCGACAGCATCCTGAATTATTTTAATCGGGGCTACAGGAATTGTAATATGCATTTCTGAAAATTTTGTAAATAACTTGGTGTAATCATTCATTATTGTAAATAAAATTAAATGATGTTGTAAATAGTTTTTATATCCTTTATGTGTTTAAATAATTTCAGTCTTTAAATTTTGATAGTAATTGTTGCTACGGCGCTTCAGCACTCATTAAGAGCAGTTTTATGCTTTTTGAAGTGTGAATCAACAACTCATAAAATTCGTTTTGACCACAAAGTTGCTGTCCCAAAATATTTCGTTATTTCCCCGTGCAAGTCAATGTAAAAATCAGCAAAACAAATACTATTGCTATTTTATTTAATGGTGTGTTTTTGAAATAATTGTATTTATTATGTTTGATAGCCATCGACACCGGTCTACATATTTTCAAGTTTGTATTTGCGTCTATTGATGTTGCACATAGACATATTTTAACATTTTCAGCGCAAAGTACAGAAAAACCCCAAGTAAACGATTATCAAGGGACTGAAAAAAAATACTGTTAAATCAAGGATATCGTTAAATCGAGAATTCAATGCAGTTAAATCCGGACCAGTGAAATGTATCATTAAATTGAGAAAATCGTAAAATGGAGGTTATACTGGACTTGATTTTAATATTATTTTTTCTTGTCAAATATCAATGATCCTAATATTCAAACATTTCTCGATAGCTAAAGCTAAAGAATGTATTTAAGATTATTTCTTGTGGTTACGATTAATGGTAACGATTATGAGCTCTCTTGCTCAGTCTTGCGCGTAGATGTAAATACTCACCGTTTCTAATGCTGCCATATCCAATCCAGCTTCTTCTAGTTCGCATTGTAAACGGATTCTATCTGCAGGCCTCGGACTAGTTTTCAGAAGAGTGTTCAGGAACTTCAATGCAGCCGTCTGGAAATTAAATTCATATGAAGATAATGGGAATTATGGAAATTAAATTTACACTAGAAAATCAGTCGTCATGGTATGACGGGAACAAATTGCTTCTTTACTAGAAAATTTTCCTACAAATTTTGACGTGTTAAAAAAGATATATATATATATATATATATATATATATATATATATATATATATATATATATATATATATATATATATATATATATATATATATATATATATATATATATGAGAGAGAAATGCTTAACACTGACTGGGAAAAAATTCAATTCATTACATGTTTCACGACAGAATATATTTTTAAATTTACATGTTGTTAAGGTTGGTGAACACCCTAATTTTCGGCAGAAATTGATTTTGAGATATTTAGAAAGCTTCAGTGTTCTTTATAAATCCGCTTTTTTTTTCTCAAATCGATAAAGTATTGGGAAAACTAGAAGAAATTTACAAAACTCAAGTACGCTGCTTATAACTGAAATTTATTTTTTCTTTCGTGATTTTCTCATAACCACGTTTTCAAAGTTTTTATTTACGCCAACAGCTCTAGCGAAAAAAGTATTAACTCTAAACATTTGAAACCTTACAAATATGGTAAATGAACGTATTACTGTGATATAAACCGCGAAGAGTTTTATGTACTTGCAATATGTGGTTTTGAAATAATTATGAACTAAACTTGGGAGGGGGGGGGGACGTATGTGTGAATTCTTAAACAAAAACTTTGTTCATTACATTTTAAAATTGTTACACTGAAAAAAATGAAGTTTTCAAAAATGAGTACATTTATGCTTTCAAATTTTCTTGAAACCTTTTGTTTCAAATATGAGTACCCATGTTTTCAAATAGTGGGCTGATGTATTTCATACTCAAAGTTGAGTACATAATACTCAGTTTTGAAATTATTACACATTCAAAAATGAGCACACATGCTGATTTCAGTATGTGACGAGTATTCGAATGTTTCAAATTTGAATACCACGTAGTCGGAGCCGCTTTGACTCGCAGTATGTTCAAATTTGAGTACTTTTTTGTCATTTTTGAAATTGTTGTTTTTAGAGTATACTTTTTAAAGAAATATATGAGCTGTCACGTGCGGTACAAAATGCCAATTGTTTCGTGAAATGGTACATAATTAATTGTTCCCATGAGCTTTAGGGGTTAATAGCTGCCCTCAAAGAGGATTACTAAATATGAGTGATAGTTGTGTGTTCTATGATTTTATTCCTTCTTAAAAGTGGGGAAAAAGAGCTTTGCTGTTGAACATTCCGGAGAAGGCATGCTTATAGAAACTATAATTATGCATTTTTACTATTTATTACTACGGGGAAAACTTCTATTTTAGTTTTCATTATATCATTCAATCAAAACTGTGCACTGTTTCTTCATTTTGGGAATTATTACTTTTACTAATAATAAAGCTCAAAGTTTGTCTTCATCTCTGTCGGGATATCTGTCCGGATGTCTGTTTAGATCTCTGTGAACGCCTAAACCGTTCGGTCAATTTTCATGAAATTTGGTACAAAGTTAGTTCGTAGCATGAGGGTGTGCACTTCAAAGCGATTTTTCGAGAACTTGATTTTGTCCTTTTTCTATTCCAATTTTAAGCCACCATTGGTGGAATCGATTCCTCTGCACCGAACGAATTATCATAACATGGACGAGTAAATTACCATAGCATGGACGAGTAAATTATCATAACATGGGCGAGCAAATTAACATTGCATATTGGAGAGAAATTCATCATCCATTAAAGCGAACCAAAATTTTCTACTATAGGCAAAGCCGTGCGGTTACCGCTAGTATATTCATATTTAAGATTACTCAAAGACGTTCCTGACTAACAATAGATAAATATATGCTTAAAATGAGAAATATAAGAGGAAAAGAGCATTTTAACGTTCCACAAAACCAATTTCTCACGTAACTCGGCTTTTAAGTCAATTGCCGTTCTCAAGTGAATATTCCATGATTTATATGAGAGAATTGCGTTTTATAGTGACGTCAAGTTGAGTGGAAGCAATAAAGTTTTTTATTTCTTCTTTTCTCTCGTAAGATATGATATAAACAAAAAAAGGGTTTTACGAAATCCGGGATTGCCTTATTTCGGAATCAGACTACGCAGAAAATAATTCTTCAGTCTCTGACCCTGTTTCGTTGAGTTGGAGTTTTTCGTATTTACTCGATTGTCCATTCTCTCGGAATTGATGTACTGCTGCCTTGCTTCAAAGAATCAATAAAATTTTCATTTCACGTGAGAAAGCGACAGTATATAGAGAAGTTTCAGCGTTTTTCATACTCGTGACTTTCAAGTAGCCGAAATTAAGAAATAAAACTTTTATTCATACAAAAATTTCCATTGTGTTCCGCACATGCATCGTAGGAGAATTGAAGTGAATTGCGATGATTGAATGAAAAATATGGAAAATAGAATTAGATTGAGAACCGTACCTTTCGATTGTGCAAGGTTGTTGCCCGATGCTATAATGCTTAATGAAAATAGGAAATACCTAAGCTTTCTATTTTGAAGATCTATAACTTTTTCTCCAGACAAGGGTTCAGTAACAGACCGTCATAAATTTAGATTTAAATAATAATAATTTTAGGCGGGTTAAACTGATGTTGCTGCGACCCATGAATACGGTGCAACCATCTAGTGTTATCAGAGTGAATTTAATGAGCCAGTTGGTATTTACAAGGCGGTGGTGGAAGGGTAATGAACAGCAACTATGAGGTCAGATGGTGTTTCACGATCATTTGAATTCAATGAGGCTTTAGTTCTAAAACTAAAGAACTGTTGCACATTTTGAAGAGAAAAGAGAATTTTCTCCATACTCATTCTTCCCTCATCCTATCGGTTACTGATGGGTATCATCAGAGATTTCGGTGTCTGTTACTGGGGGGGGGGTTTGACATTTATCCGAAATTGCGCTGTTAAAAATAGAATTAACTAATTCAGAGGATCCAGAAGCAGCCAAACGTTGGATGAGATGTAGTTGCATGAGAGAAAAATAGTTTGAAAAGTTTAAATACATTAAAAGGCTCAGAAAATTGAGTTAACCTCAGAGCGATGTCTTAAGCATGTCTCTTACTGGTGCCGTTACCCTATGTTCAGTTCTGGGTCTAATTTTAGTTTCGTGAAAAAATGAAAATTTTTGAAATTGGCATTTTATGAGAAAAAAATGATTTAAAAATACTTTTTCAAAACACTCTGGAAAGAAAACTTAAACACATATTTCAAAATGTTGCATACTTTTTTAATCAAAAAAAAAAAAAAAACCTTTTGAATAAAACAAACCAAAATAAAATATGTTTCACCGTTCCTGAGAAAAAGAACATGAAAGATTTTTTTCAAAAATCGCAAGTGAGAAATGACGCTTGGATCACCGTCTTTGGCGGCCTGGATCTCGGCCCAGAATGTTTTTTGGACAAAACCAAAATATACTTCGATCTTACTTTTCATGAGTTTTAACTTAGGTTTCATTCAAAAAATTCCAAGACTATCAAGGTAATGAATGCCCTGGTTGAATTGACATGGATTCTACCATTAACAAAAAAAATCACAAAATTAGAAAATAGTGTTTGAATTTGTAATGCTTATCTTTCAGCTTATTCTTAGCTGACCTTTTGGCGCCCGCGTCTCTCTTGTTAATTTATTTTCTCTTGATAAGGGTCAACTACTAGTGTAGCTTCAATTACTAGTGCAGTGTTAACTACTCGTGGTTTTACCTTTTTACACAGAGTCATACATATAAACATTATAAAACTTTTTTGGAAGTATAATTACAATTCTTCTAGGGTGTAAAACACTCCACCTTCAGTAATATTTAAAGGATTAGAAAAGTAATACCACATTTGATATAAAATAGTTTTTATGAAACAAAACATATTTAATTATTCTTACATTATAAAATGAGTTTTGACACAGTTCTACTGCATTCATTACGTTGTACAAAATTACAGAAAAATAGATAAACTTCAATATTAGCGAAATATTAATACAACGTTAATGCAATGTTTTTAGCTCAGTTATGCCTAACCAACGGCCCGCGGGTTACATCTGGCTCACGTAGCTGATCCGTGTGGCCCGTTGTTTTGTTTGACGTCAAATATTGAAAACCACGATTAATGACAAGGTTAAAAGTTTGGATCCAAATTTTTAGAAATTGGTTTCTTTAAAACAGATAAATTTAATGAAGGTTAGTACTAACAAAAGTTACTGGTTTTTAATTTTATTTTCTTTTCCTATATTTTCCCAAGTTATTTATAAATTGTTTAAATATTTTGAAATTTTATATGCTGCTCCGCAAGAGTCGTTTTAAATATGAGGTGCTACCCTTGGGCAGAAAAAGCTTGAGCACCAATGTTTTAGTATGTTTTTGGGGTTTTGTGTTTGGGCGCAATTTTTCACGAACTTGATATCATTGAAAAGTCGTCGCTGTCTTTATTAAGCTTGCTCAAACCCAAATACCATGGCGATAACATTTTGATAATTATTTTGCGACATAGATTTGTTTTGTTTTCTTTCAGAACATTATGGGTATAACTTTGATATACCCCCCAAAAATTACGTGCCAAATCTGGCACTCTCTACGGACTTTTTAGGGTTGCTGTTTCTTATTTTGGTGTTGTCAATTTAGGTTTTTTTCAGCTTTTAGGTTTTTGTTGTTTCCAAATTTAGTATTTTCTTGTATTTTGTACCATTTTTTGAGTTTTTTTTTTTTTTTTTTTTAGTTTTGTGGCAACAATTTTTGGATTTCATATATTGCAGATTTCTGACTTGCCGTATTTTGCTGCAAATCTGGTTGTATTTTCCAATTATATTTCTTTTCTATTAATTATTTTTATCTTTTAGCTTTCAATATGCCTACAGTATGTAGTGTTGTTGAAAAGTTTCAGGGAATTTTGAGCCATAAAACAGGTATTTTGCTTGGCGAGAAAAAAAAGTCGCCAAATTTCCGATTTGGGGGCGTATATCAAAGTAGTTCCACATTATGTTGTTTTCTGCTGCTTTCCACCCTTACAACAATTCTATGCCCCTCTAGGTGGCAGGGCCCGATTAAGATATCGCCGAGCCCTAGGTCAAGCACTTTTTCGGGGGGCCCCTGTAGTTAAACCTTACAATTTTAGCCATTGGATAGAACAATTTTAGCCATTTAGGAGCCCCTAAACAGCAAAGAATATGGCCTAGTTGGCCTATTCAGTAATCAGGCCCTGCAAGGAGGCACACCTCATGGATTGGAAATCACTGAGTTAAGGGTAAAACACCCATCATGCAAATGTCAATTACGTTATTCAAGTAAAAGGTTTCGGCTTACCTGAAATGCGGGTGGAGATGCTATACTTCCCTGCAGCAGTCCGACAAGAAATTTGAATCTCACTGGCTCTCCAAAGACAACGCGGATTGCTGTCAGCGCCTCGAGAATCAGTGCATGACCACGACCAGACAACTCCAAAACACGCACCAGCAGCTGAAACAAAACGGATTTGGCTCAATTAACTCCCAGTAAGACCTCTAATACTTTGTATCACAAGTAGTTTTGATTTGCAGGTTTGTTTCCTCTTAGCTCTGGTCCGATCTTTCGTTTCGAGACACCACCATCGCCGGACGACAGCGAAGATGATAGCTGGTAGGGAAAACTATCATTCGAATTCTCCCTCGGTGAATGACCAGCAGAAACTTTCGATTACTTCTGCTTTGATCTGTTAGGTAGAATTGATAACTACTCGCAGCCTCTTAAACAATGTAATCAGGGATAACTGAAAGCACAATAATAACTTCCTCGAAATGTAAATGCGCATTTAAAGGATTTCGGGCAAGATTTTTTTTTTATTGAAACGTGCTTCAGAGTTCTTCATGTTTATTCTTTTTTTTGTGAGTGAACATTTAGAATGACAAAAATAATTCTCAGTCAGAAGGAATTTCTTTTATATGTAAAGACAGCAAAAAAAAAAAAAATCATCCATGCTCCAGAACCAACAGTAACAAGTATTCGTATTTGTGAAAGCTACCAAGTGAATATATTTTTTATATGCATGGGAGTTCCGCCCTTTAGAATACCCCTCCCCCCCATATTCATACTCCATAAAGTATTCCTTTTCGAAACAGAACCGAACATATAATTATTTAGGAAAGCACACACCGAGGATATTTTTTACATAGAAGCCTGTCCTTTTTTAGAATATCGGGAAAAAAAATCATATTCAAAGAGACTTCATTAAAAATTATTTTTCGAAAAGTGTCAAAAGGACCTGAGTTGGGATATTTTTTATTTGTTAGCTTTTCCCCCTAAAAAATAATGCATATTCATGCTTTATACTGTTTTTTTTTTTTTTTCGAAACAGAACCAATAGTGTGAATTTGTTTATGAATTGACACAGAGAGACTAATTTTTGCGATAGGTTTCTTCCCTTTAAAAATCAGTTTTACAGTTACACTTTTTTTCTTTGAAATAACCAACAGTGATAAGTATTCATATTAATTTTTGCAAACACTGTCAGGAAATGTTTTACATGTGTCCATTAAAGCGTCAGAAAATAATCCATACTGATGTACCAAAACAATTGTTTTCTTTATTTTGTGCGTATATCAATAAAATGCTTAATGTATTTTAGGTACATTTAAGATCATGTACTAAATCTCCAGCTAGGCATTTTTTCTTCGTGCGTCCCTTTCTCACTTGGTGCTAAAAATGTGACCTATATTTGGGGCAAACCTAACCTGACAACGTTGTAATGCTGTGATTAGGATCTGCGCAGCCCTCACCATGCTACCAGGTTAGGTTTGCCCCAACTATAGTGTTTTCTTATCAAAAATTTCTTTTTTCATCGTGCATATAGCCTGTACGTGCCCTGCCCAACCTACGGCCCCTGAATTTGACTAGTGCAATCTGGTATGTTCAATGTTACGAATTGAAAATCACGTTCTTGAACGTTCTTGAGATAAATGAATGCAGAACTGTTCTAGACAGTAGAGTAGCGACAGCCACCGACTGGATGCAAATCAAACACTTTTCCATTTCTCCGCAGCAGAATTTTGTGTTTGTATCCTTCAGGTTTAATTTCCTAGATGCCGGAGAATAGCAAGAAAGTTACAAATTTGGGGCGAAACAGTTAGAAAATGGTTTTTGAGAAATCGTTGCAGACTATTAAACAATAGTCTATTAAACAACAATTCTTAGTTCGTATTCCTCCGCATTCCATGTTTTCCAATAATATCAAGAAACGAGTTGATGTGTGCATCACATGACTTCTTTTACTCCAATTTAAAGTTATTTCCCCATTCTTGGCAATTTTAATATGATTCAATAGCTAACTCTCTAACTATCACCAACAATGGCCAAATTGAAGCCAGATTTTTTATTAAAAAAATCGCCAAACTTGTCGCCAAGCTGGTGACGAAACTTGGCGACCAAGAGCTTGGCGATATATTGCCAAGTGTTTGCATAAATTATAACACCACTTGAGTTTGCATTGAAATTAACATTGATTCCCCCCAAAAAAAGGTGTAAAAGAACGCCTTTGGAACATCCGAATGCAACCAAAAAGGGAGGTGCACAACTAGACCCCACTAGGAGTCTACGCAACAATTTCAACTTCCTAGGACATACCGTTCTTGAGTTATGCGACATACATCCGCACATTCGCACATACATACATACGTACATACGGACGTCACGAGAAAAGTAGTTGTAATTATCTCGAGAAATGTCAAAATGGATATTTCGAGTGTCAATGCGTTCTTAGGCACTTATCCGCATGTGGTCGGGTTGAAAAAAAAAAAAAAAAAACAACATTAATTCGGGGGTGAGCAAAATGGAAATTAAGGCCGAATTTTGAGTGAAATTTTTTTTGCGAATACAATACTTCCTTTTTTCTAAAAGGAAGTAAAAAGGCGCACACTATTTTAACGTCTACTACAGCGAGTTCTTGACGTAGGCATAAACAGTATTAACTGTAATTGTAACCATCCGGTATAAAAATAATGGAAGTAATTATTGACCTATTTATTGAGCAAATTAATTTAAAATCTTCCGAATCTTATTTGCATTGTTTCCGATCGGTTGTGAGTCTAAAATAAGGGAACGAAATGGCGAAGAACAAAGGCGAGTTCCGCAAGGAAAAGATGTAAACGAGGCCAACGCAAAGAATCACGCAAACTTGCACCCTCAGAAACAGAAACATTTAAAACGTTGTTATCAGCTAATAACCTCGATTTTAGGAACATATTACGGATATCCTGAAATGCGAAGGAGATAAATGATGATGCTGATGTGATTTCGGAAGATCTAGAAAATTTAATCGGAAATAGAACAGGGTGTAATTTAAGAAATATATCAGCAAAGTGCTCAATATTTTCGGGCCATACCACATGCCTTATTTAAGAAACTGAATTTCCCCCTTTGTTTCTGTGCAATTTAAGCTTTGCTGATGTGGTCATAGAAGAGAAGTCCATTTTACGAGCTCTTCGGACACTACATTTAGATGGTTAACTTTTGAGGGAACAGGATTTCAGTGTTTCACATAAATTTTATTACGTTTTTAGATAAACAGAATTGTTAAAACACACGATGAATCTGTGTTGAGAGGGTGAAAGTAGCGAATAGAAGCAAATGCATTTATAATTTACAGTAGACGCCGGTTAATCGAATCAGTGGTTAATTGAATCAACCTCATTAATGAATCAAAATGTCAAAAATAGAATAAAATCCAGCTTTATTGAAATAGCCGCTTTATTGAATCAGCCGCTTTGTGGAATCAAAACTGTTTAGAACAAACGTGATTCATATAAACGGCGGCGGCGGCCACTGTATTACCAACTGCTTTAGGTAAATGAGACTATATGCAATGTTCATGCAGCTATTTTAATTCTTCAAGGAGGAACTAAAACTTTCCCACCATGCAAATCTAAAATAATGGTGTCTTTAAATCGGTTAAAGACACTACTCTGTTCTTACCCTCCAAGTCTAGAGTGATACTGGTAACGTCTCTAAATATATAACATCATTAAGGCTATTAATTGTCTCTAGTACTAAGCAGGGAATTGTTTTTTCATAGGATATATGCTAATTTGGCTCTAACTGTGAATTCAACGAAATACGTCAGCAACAATTTACTGCTTGTAAGAAATAAAATTTTGAATTCAAAATATGCATAGTTATCTCTTTTCTGTGGTGTCTCCTCTAGCTACTTGTTGTTTAACAGTGTATACTGGTGAAAGAAAGGAAGCGGAGGTCTAGTTTTTTAGATTACGTCCAAAATACGGGAGTTCCAATTCCAAGATCGAGCTTTCTCGAGAAAAACTTGGTTGATGAGCGTAAGGGTAAGCTTTAAGGTTTCTGAGGTATAGAATTTTTTTTAGAAAAAGAAAGGGAAAATTTAGGCAGTTTTGTACAAGCGTTCGTATTATAATCTCTAAGCGAATGTGCCACCTATGCCGGGGTACCCCCCTCCCCCACCTAGGGCGACAATTCCCCCTTTAAATGCTGCTCAGGAATCCCAAAGAACTATAACCCCTGAAAGGATACTAATATCCTCTAAAATTACCACTCTAAAAATTTAATGGATGTGATTCCCCTTTCAAATGCTGCAAAGGAACCTTAAAGAACAATAACCTCTAAAAAGATACTAACATCCTCTAAAACTACCACTCTAAAAATTAAGCGGTGCAGTGTGCTCCATAAGGGGGTTATGATGCTCCCCACCTCTCGGGGCACTCCTGTTTATACCAAAGCACACCTTTCAAGGTCAATTTGAGGCAAGTTAAAAACATTATTTGTCCTTATTTTGTCTGAAATTGAGTTTGATGTTTAATTTAGTCACCAACAACGGATGAAATACCCCTGCATAAAATTTCACCTATTCCAAGTACTACAAAACTATCTACATTTTGACTCTTTCGAAAGGTAAGGACTCCTTACTTTCTTTTGTTTCTACCAATTTCGTTGTTCTTTGTTCACTTTTCCAAAAGAACGAACCCATTTCGCAAAAAATGCAACTCATTTGTCTCAATGAAACAATTTGGAGCATTCACGCGTAATTACGTTTGGAAGAAAAGGAAAGCACTAGTGCATGAACTGAATTTTCCGTATTTTTTCATTTTATTCTAGTTTTGAAGAAAAAGGTGAGAGAAGAAAAAAAACGAAACGGAAGCATGATGGTTTAGAATTAATTGGAGCAGTGTTCGTTAATATGTATATATTTTTTTCCTAATGGCTGTTACAATTAATTTATTTTTGGAATCACAAAAAAAAAAAAAAAACTGGTATGGTGTGTCCGTCCCGAAACTTTCTTCTCCATCTAAATGATGAATTTTTGGATTCAACGTATAACCGCTCCTACAAAATTATGATATTAGTAAAGGCGGGTAGGTTTCGATAATTAGGAAATAGTGATTTCAGTTCAATAAGGTTTATTTTTTGGCACCAGTACCTGCGAGAGTAATGTTTTTTCTTGGTATACATAAACAAAGAATAGGAACATATCTGCAGTGAAACCCTGACTTTGCGTCCCCCGAATCTGCATTTTACTTTTTTCATCATATCCCAGTTTTTCCGTACACTAATAATGTTAATTTAACCCGTGTTGAAGGTTTTTTATTTATGGAATTCCCTGTATTTTACGATTGCTATGAAAAGTTTTTTTATAAAAAGGCTCTAAACTGAGCAATATTTTTCCTTATTATTATTTTTTTAAAGATAAGTCTCGTTGTTGAAAGTTAACAGAGGTGCCCACCTAGGACCTGGGGGGGGGGGGGGGGTCATGGTACAGACTGCGCCGTTGAAATTTTTCTGGAGGGGGGGGGGGTAAAGGTTTGTTTTCCTCATTTTTAGAGGAAAGCTTCTGATTTGGGGGGGGGGGGGATGTTCGCGATATTTAGAGGGGTGGGCACCCCCGCAGTTAATCTATGAAAATGCGTTCCACAGACTCGTGTCTTTGACACTGGTTTCTTCTTTTTTTCTCATTGAATGAGGGCCCATTTTTGGACAGTTTAAAATTGTTTTTGTTCAGGAATGACATAAAGATGCATAAAGTATTTCAATTCTGGAAAGTGCTGCCAACCAAGGTATTCTCTGTTCGGGTAGGCCCCGAATTCGTTGCCGAAGGGTTGCGGTTCGATATTAGCCATTCGAAAACATTCCCAATACGATAAGAAATAAGTGATACACGTTAAACCTGTCGTCGTCACATAGTCATCCAAGTTCCCATTACAATTTTTGGGTGTATCTAATTTTCAATATGTTGGGTGTATCTAATATTCTGTCAATTTTGGGGTTTGGCTCATGGTCTGGATATAAAATTTTGAAATGTATATAGGTGGTGCTTTTATGTATCATATGATGTGTTATCTGATTTAATCGTTCTTCCACCCTGGTGGTGCTCATTAAAATCAAAGCTGCACAATTCTGTCCTGGATCAGTTAGTAGAGGAAAAATTTTGTAGGCATGGACACTTCTTTCTGTTTTTGGCTTTAATTTACTATATTTTTTAAAAAATCGAGAGTTTGAGCTTCATTAATAACTGCGACACATTTACCAAATAACAGGAGGCATAACAATACATAATATCAATTACTTTTAGTTATAAACGAAGGTTAACAGTAAATTAATAAATCCGTACCTAAAAAAAGGGAGTGCAAATATGGGTCCTATCGCCAAAAATTGTCAACAAAATAGTTTCAAATGCCTCATAACAAGATAAAGCAATGTATGTATAAAATGGTAAACACTACATTTATAACAAAAAAGGTGATTACAGACATCGCAAACATAACCAGTTCATTCCGCTCTGGTAATCTAGTAAGTATTTTGTACGTAACACTAACACATTTATTAAACACTTTTCCACGGCTGTCTTCAGAGAATTTTCCATCACAGAAGATACGTGTTGCATCATTTGAATCTGATTTAGACATGTCGTCGTTGACATTCAGGTTGGTATCATCATCGCTGTCTACAGGGAGAGAGCCACAGTAGACTGATGGAGTGTTAACGAATCGTATCGGTTATTAGCGGAAAACTCAAAGATGTCTTTTTGAAAGCTTTTTTTGCCAAGCGACTTGGTCAACTACTCCTTGTTCAGTGACCCAATAATGATGAAGCTGAACCTTGCAGCATTGCTTCCTGGAATTTAAATGTTCTCTCTTAGCTCAAAACATTTGTAGGGTTGAAAATAGGTATTTTTAGTTGCATAAACGGAGGCCCATATTTACTCCGAGAAACAGTATCCATATTTATAACAACCTCACAGAAGAATTATGGCCAGAGTCCCATATAACCTACTTCTAAAAGTAACTTATGATTTCCACTTTCCGGGCATCAATTTGAAATTATTTTGCATTACCCATAAAAACATGAAAATGAAACGACTTTAGACACCTGTATCAAACGCTTGCAAATCAGCAAAACACCACTTCAAACAATAACTCACGCTGCATTCATCGTTTTTAAAAGAATGATTCCAAGTATTCTCGGCTATTCTTACACAAACAAGTGCCATCATACTGGTCGCCAGTCTACCTTTCCCTTAGCCACTTTAGAATGCCCATATTTACATCTATGCTCGTTTTTACACCTTTCGTTATGTAACTTAGTCACCGTTTTGGGAATGGTTTTAGTAACAATAACAAATTGGTTTTAGTAACAAATGGGTGAACTAGTTGCTTTGATAGAGAAGCGGACTTGCAGGAATCATTTCCGATCTCGGAACAGCAATTCATTGAACAGAAGAAGACAGTAAAAAAATTCTTTTGCAACATTTCGAGACTTCATTATATCAACCGATGCAAAGTTGCAGCAACTGGTTGAGAGTAGAACTCAAAAGCAGATGATTATTCTGTTGTTAACAGATATTTCAGTATGTGAGCTGCCAAATTATTTTGATCAAATTCTACGTAAATTTTTTTACCATTCCGAAGCTTAAAAGTTTCCTCTTCTTCTTCATTTTTTTTTCTGGTAATAAGTTTTGTTTTTCATGAAAATAATGCTGAAGATTATTTTTACTTCTCACTAAAATTACAATAATTTGGAAAATTAAAATATGGTCTTTGTAAAATTACCAAAAGCCGAAAGAAAAAATAATAAAAAACCAACATATAATCATACACTCTGACTGATAATGTAGACGAAAATATTTTTCGCTGCATGAAAGGTTACTTAATTTGAACAGGAGGAATATCTAATCTTCATTGTTTGTCGGCGCAGGATGTACAATTATGCAGATACAAAGATTATTATTTCATAAGCCGTGTTCCTCGCTTTTATGTTTTTGCCATTGCAAATGACCTTGACATTGCATGTTCCTTTTGTCCCAACGAGGAACGGCTATGATATGTTTTGTACTGTTTTGTTTTTATTCATGAGAGCAGATGGCAAATAAATTCAGGAATTCTTGTAATTCCGGCTGATGGTACATAATGGAGGAAGAAAAATGGTTTAATATTCTCCAACATTTCTTGAGACTCTGTCTAACATCACTGCGGATGTTAATGTCATTGAGGGTTCTGAAAGTAGAAATTCCGATTCTCCGAAATTCTGAGGTCCATTAACGCGTGCGTTTTTGCGGCGTACAAACTCTTCTTTCTATAATGAGAGATATTTTGAAAGAGTAGTGACGATCAGTCATTCTCACAAAATATCCGTATGAGGTACGACACCCACACATCACTTGCACACCACGCACTGTGAAAGAGGACACCAACCAATGGAAAGTGTCCAAATCTTATCCTTTCCAAGGGTAAGACTCCCTAACTGTTAGTTATACCTCAGTAGTATCTATTTTAAATGTTTAAATGGTATGGAATAAAAAGTTAACGCTAGATAACGTGTTTTGTAACTTTAACAAGGGTCACAACAAATGTTTTTAACTTAGTAGTGTGGTAAAGGAATGACGAAACGATTCATTTCATACAAAATCCTTTTAAATCATATTTTCCTAATTTTATGCCACTTAATTTTTAATCAGAAAAGCAGTGAAAACCCGCATTTTCTTTTACTTTTTAGTTACTTTTATCAGCTTTTTTCATACAGTCTCTGTAAACCCTATGTATGTTCATCATGTCTTGCTCTGTGATTATTAAATAAAACGAGTTTCTTTAACACTTCTAACTGAACCGAAATACCCACCTACAAAAAGTATTAAATGCCTGTAGATCAGTGGGGGATACAAGGGGAGGGTCATGGGGGTCATCCCCCCCCCCTAAACTGTCGACAATATTACCCATCCACGTTGTGTTCAAACACACTTTATGAACAAAATGTCAAGAGTTTCGCTAGTCTTTTCAGTTCATTAATTATTTTTTAAAATAAACATTTAAAATACAACATTTTTTCCTTGCTCATGAAATTTATTTATAATACACTGGCCTTAAAAATTTAAGGTACAACATGTTTTTCGAAGCTCACCATAAAAAAAATGGCAGTAACAAGAACATAGTTCGCATGAATGATAATAATGAACTTTAAAACCATTTATATAAAAAAAAAGCTAACACTTTCATTTTATTAAAAATAACATATCTCTACGAGTGAGAACAAAATTTACAAATATCAAGCTATCGTACTTTTGTGTGTAAGTTGTGTTGATTTCCAACTGTTGTTGGCAGTTTCTGTGACAATAGTCAATAGAGTTTAGAAAATGTCTCAAAGACGTCTTTTACCCAATTCGTTAAGGTGGAAGGTAGATGGATGGAAATGGGATTGTCGCAGGCTGATGCTGCTAGACGTCTCAATGTGTCTCTTAGGGTTGTTCAGCGACTTTGGGATTGATACCAATCCGAAGATTCTGTGTCCAGAAGATTTGTTCCAGGGCGACCACGAGCTACAATACCTGCAGAAGACCGTTTTCTAGTTCTTTCGACCCAAAGGAGAAGAACCACTACTGTGCCGCAGCTCGTTGCAGACCACTTTGTAGCATCGGGAAGAAGAATCCCTGCTACTACGGTGCGAAATCGTCTTCACAATGCAGGTCTCTATGCAAGACGATCAGTTGTGTATGTTCACCTAAGTGGACTACATCGAAGGATCCGCCGACGCTGGGCAAGAGAACATGTTTCCTGGACCCAGCAGCAATTAATGGGCTTCTGTGCTGTTCACAGACGAGTCTAGATTTACATTGGAGAGTGATCCAGGGCGTCTACTTATCTGGAGGGAACAGCGCACTAGATACCATCAATCCAACACTGTAGAAAAAACACAGTTATAGAGGTGGTGGAATCATGGTTTGGGCAGGGTTCCCGCTCGGTGGTCACACTAACTTGCATGTGTTTCATGGAGGAACGTTGACCGGTCTGATATCAGGATGAGATCCGTGATCCATATGTCCGCCCATATGCTGGTGCGATTAGTAATGACTTCATTCTGATGGATTATAATACACGATCTCCCCGAGCTCGGATTGCTAAGGAGTACCTTGAGGATCACGGTTTAGAGCAAATGGAATGGCCAGCTCGATCTCCAGACCGGAATCCGATAGAATATCTTTAGGACTACCTTGACAGACAGGTTGGTGCTTTAAATCATCCTCCAAGGTCGTTACATAAGCTGGAACAAGGCTTACTCTGTGTCTGGTATTTACTTCCTATTCCGATGTCCGAAAACTTAATAAACAGCATGAAAAACCGATGCCGCCAATGAATTCAAGTTAAGGAGAACACATTCCTCATTGGAATCCATTTTTGGATTGTTTCTATGAAATTTTACTACATAACACTGTGATGTTCTGTTTTCTTGAAGAATGTACTTTTCATCATAGATTGCTTTTTTTTGTCATAAATCGTTTTCACAATACACTTATACAAATTTCTATGACGCATTCAATAAAAATCCATTTAATGCACATATTCTCCAAATTTTTTGCTTCTACATTTATTCATTTGCAAATTAGACGCAAAAAACTGGTTGTACCTTAACTTTTTGAGGCCAGTGATTTATGCCCCATTAGGTGCTTTATTACTGGCCGATTTTGGACCTTTTTATTGACACCAAAGCATCGTAGTTTCAAAAAATTTTCGCACCCAGAACCGTAGGTTCGTTTAGAGGAACAGGGGTCATTCTGCAATATGACCCGCCCTACAATTTTAGTCTGTATCTGCCCCTGATGTAGACCAGGGGTTCTCAAATTCGGTGCCGCGGCACCCTGATGTTCCGCAAGGACTGGCAAGGGGTGCCGCGAAGTGTCCAATTTTTTTGACTATTCCCTACAGTGCTTGGAAGCAGAAACATATTACCAATACAGTAACAACGTTGACCTTATTGGAGAAAGAAACGGTACAGGTTTTATTTCACAAATGTTCGATTTTTTACCTTTTTGCAATGCGGCAGATATAAAGTCTTAAGACTACTTAATTCTTCTGTCACTAGCTGCAACCTGTCATGATCAATGGTCGGTCATTTTGCAACAAGATGGGGCACACTCCCTCCCCATTATCTGAGAGACGTTTCCCTTTTCCTAAATAGTGAGCTTTCTAGTCGTTGCTTTTGACGCGGTTCTGATGACGACATTCTCCTTTTGCCGTGCCACCGTGCTCTCCGAACGCAACTCCAAGCGATTTTTTCCGATATTACATCAAAGATCTCGAGTTTGTGCCCCATGGGTAATTAGTAATATTTACCCCAAAAGATCACAATCACATTTTTTAAGATTATCGGATAGCGACTTGTTATAGCGAGTGAAACAAGAATTAAACTTTTAGACTTGACATCTGCCCAACTGTCGGGGGTACGTATATTCCCCCCCCCCCCGCCCGCCCTCATTTTAAAAATCTCAGGCCCTCTACAAGCTTGGATCTGGGCCAACAGGTGTCCCTTTTCCCCACTATGCACGCCCCTTCCCATTAGCTTATTGAGAAACTGTTACCCTTATTCCAAACATCAATTTCCTTATTCCAATAGGGGGGGGGGGGAGTTTTCAGGAAAGTTTTTTTTTTCTAAAGGAGAATTTTGGGGACAATTAAGGAGTGAGAAGCAAATTATGTGTTTAGATTTTGGAGTTTTGAGTAAAACGCGTTTAAAGATAACATCCTAGGTAGGCTTTCATTGAACTTTTTTTCCTAAATCATGCTGTATAGCAGCAAATACCACGGCTACTAGTACCATCTCTTGCCCCAAGATAGAGGAGAGATTCACCTACTATGTGTACTGGTTATCTCCAAATTTTTAATTTTGCCACTTGCATCCCTATGCTTCTCACTGCCACAATTGTATTCATTATAAGGAATTTTCAATTACGGTTGTTCTTGTTCTCACGAAAGTTTTGAATATAACCGTTGATTTCATTAATAAATTATTGTCTTCAATCTTTATTTGTTTTTTAGGAATTGTTCTCACGCTAATGAGGGTTCCCCCCTCCCCCGCCTAGTGGGTTTAGGAAGGAGAGTTTTTGAGAGTTCTCCTTATTACTCTTCTTCTTTTCAATGAAGGTTCATAGGCTCCATAGTTTTCAAGAGAAATGTGTTTGGCAAAATCCTCCCCGAAATAAGAGTCTGTTAATAAGAGTGGTTAGGGTCCTGATACTTGCTAAAGTGTTCGGACTGAAATCCACGGCAGTTAAACGTCCGTTTTTCACTGAAATAGCAGAAAATCGATAAACATTAACAAGTTCAGAAACTTAACTGAACAAAATCGCACTACAGCTAGAGTTGCTTGGCAAAATTTTTCTAATATAATCGCCTAGCTCAGTACCTGGGGGCGATCATCCCCAAAGAAGCGACTTGGCACCTCAAGATAGGCGTTGAGTATGAAAAGATAAAATTTAAAAAAAAAAAACAGCTAATATGAAAATTGAAAAATACATACGAAACCGATTGTTAAGAGTTCAGACAATAAGAAATCGGAATTTAAAAAAGAAGCAAATTAAAGTTTAGGAGCTCTTTACAACCTGGTTGAACCTCAAGGAAGTATTTTATCGTTCATATCGTGAAGTTTATGATTTTTTTTTCTTTTAATTTGAAATGTCAGTGCTTTTAATTCCTCAAAATTCAAATTTACAAAGGAAAATAATTTCATAAAAAAATGTTCTCCTGTTTTGAGTACGTCGATGATCTTGTTTAAGTATTTCTCTTTAAATAGCTATCAGTTTGCTTCGTAAAAGTTAGGGAAGAAATGTGCAAAAGGAATTTTTATTTTAATTTTTTTTTTATTTAGTTAATGAGTGATTGAATAAAATTGTTCATCTATTGCACACATTTTATGTCAAGTTAAAAATAGGCATATATATTTTGAATAACTTTGGTGTTCACTAGCCCCAACTTATGGTTTTTCGAAGGAAGACGGGCCGGAAGGGGGAGGGGGGCGACGGGTGTCAGTCAACTTCTAGTTGGGGCGAAGTACAGTAGGGCAAAAATGCAAACGTTGTTTTTTTTTCTCCTATATTCAACTAATTGAGGCTTAATAAACTTGCTTAGTCCTATTTCTTTAGCAATCAGAACTGAAATTTTCGTGCCCTTCGTCTACTACAAAGCTAAAGGGAGCCTTTAGACGGTGAAGAACCATGAGTGCGGGAATTTAAAAAATAAAAAAAAAACTGCTTTTAAGCAGTTTATAATTTTTTTTCCTTATTAAAGGCGGATATATTTAATTTCTCTCGTGTCCCTGTCCTACGATAGTAATAAGACGAAAAAAAAAATGAATAATCGAATATTCAAACCGAAAATTGGTTTTGATCAGTACCGAAAACTAGGGAATTCAAGGTTATTTTTTTCAAAGCACTCTACAAAGAAAAATGTACTCTTATGAAATCTTCGAAATTAATATTAATTAATCATCAATGGTAAAGAACTTTGGACACTGAGCCCAAAGAAATAGAAAAAAAACTCGCTACTTACATGCCTGTGTAAACAAAAAAAACGAGAAAGGCTTTAAAAAAATTCAAGCGTTTTTTGGCGCTTTCGCCCCATTGTTCGACTGATGGGCTCACATAAATTGTGAACCACCGGTTTAGCTACTAAAAAAGTTTCGCCTTGAGTTTTAGTTTCGATCGTACTTAGCAGATGGCACCACTAGGAAAAGATGGTATTCGTTAACAAAAATGCGGAGTTTTCGAATGAGTTTTCTGTTTACATTCGTATTCGTAGCATATTTTTTATACTTATTCATTTACTTATCGCAGTGATTCTTAACCTTTTCACTACAATGGAGCACTTGAAATCCTTACATACAATAGAAATACTATTTTTTGCTTTGCAACAATTATGTTAGGAGAAAGAAGATGAATCCGAAAGTTTTCTTTAATAAATTACAAAAAATACACTATTAAAATGATACGAAAACTACTCGTGGACGTGGATCAAAGATTGAGAATCATTGCATTAGACTAGAGCAGGGATTCTCAAAACTTTTTGGACTCGCGGCACTCTTTGAAGAATTAGAATGTTCTCACGGCACCCAAGTTCTTTTCTATCACTTAGGTAAGTGCGTAAGCTCGCCAAATAAGGTTACCCTATGGTTCAATCTAATATCTTATGGTTGATTTGCTTCAGCTTTTCCATATTCATCAAGTGAATACTAAAGTTTCAATTGTATTCCTCCGAAGTTTTAGCAAGGAAAAGTGAGTCTTATTAGGAACATGGGCCCTAAAAAGGAAGATTCTGAGCTAAGATTACTTCATGCAAAGTTGTAGACAAAAACGTCAAAAACTACAATCAAACTAAAACCTATTGATAGAGTCTAATATCACTATGTTGTAAAACACATTTGATAACCTGGAAAACATTACCAAATATCCCATGCTTAATTCCATGGAATAAAGGAGAAAGATCAATAGTCATATTCGGGGCAACTGATAATTCGCTATTTTCTGTTTTTACGTCCCTCATGGGCACAATGTGCATATATTGTGCAGCATATGCAGCAAATGATGATATCCTCCACTCGATATTCCGGTGTCATATTATAAAAATACTGGAGTGGAGAGCTTAACACCGCCTTAACGACCAAAAATCTGCTTTCTTTGTTATCAAATCTTGGGGGCGGGGGGGGGGGGGGAATTACGTTAAGCAGTGACTAAACAACTTTTTTTTACACTAGTAACCTACCATGAACCATGTAAAGGCAAAACTTACAGCAAAATAAGATGAGGTAGTTTTTACTCTTCTGTAATAACTTTTACCTCGTTATTGAAAACTGCTTTTTGATAACGCTTTATCAACAATTAGGCATTCTGTAGAAGATGAAGTCATGATCTAGCAAGTTCTTACTATGCTACAAAAAAAAAAAAAAAAAAAAATGGGGTCCTTTTTGATCTATATGACTTTATTTGGCAAACCCACCTAACATATACTATATTGATAACATGGACACTTCGCAGCACCCCTTGCTTCTTTTTACGGCACCCCAGGGTGTCGCGGCACCCAGTTTGAGAACCCCTGCACTAGAGGGCACTGGATAAGTCTTCACTTCAACTTGGAATTCACGGAACCCTAGGGTTCTTTATAACTTTGTCGGGTGATTTCTGTATGCTTAATCGAAACACGAAAAAATTAGTAAAATTGTAATTCTTTCAAAGATCGATTTGCGTGAAAAAATAAAAAAGATTAATATTTTACGGGAAAAATCAAATCATTCGTAAAAGTGCTGAGCTTAATAGCATTAATAGAGATGTTACAGGTAAAAGAGCTATTGTAATGAGGTTCCTTCAAAGAAATAGTAAAATAAGAGGGTTCCTCAAAGTGTAAAAGGTTCTCGTGACTTAGATGAAAGAAATGAACATGGGCGTGGCATTACTTAAAATCAAAATGTCAAAATGTATGTCAACGAAGTGACCTGTCAAACCCAGTCTCAATTCAGTTGGGGAAAATGTTTGGGGGGGGACTCAATAAAAGCAAAGACGGTTTGAACCCCATTTACATTACATCTGCATTATTTTTATTATAAAAAACTCAAATATTATGACGGACAGTAAAAACTAAAACACTGAACAGCCCAATCAAAAGCATTGACCATTCCGAATTATTTCCGGACTTATATACAGAACGTCCCAAAAAATGTATACTCTCTTTGAATGACTGTGTAACAAAATCAATTATAATGATTCAGAAAAGTTTCAAATATAAAAATAAAGTGAGCCAATTTAGAAACCTGCCATTTAACAAAAGTGTTTACATTGTTGGTCATTGTCATCCGGGCCCACCTGCTGTGATGAGAATGATGACCAGTGGAATCGAAAACGTTTCTAATCACTTTAATCGGCGCCGTAAAATGGTCCAACTATAGCCCACTTTTCGATGTTTTCAATGAAAACTCGGTGTTTATCTTTGATTTAGAATTTGAGGACTTGAGCAATGGTAGCTATACATCTCGTCTTTCGAATGAAATGTTTAAAAAAAAAATCTAAGGTAGAAAGAAGTGGAATTTTTTCCCCGTGGCCCATAGTTGTACCCCTACTGAGTACAACTATGGGCCACCTCATTTTAACCTAGAAAACACAGTGAAAACTTGATCTGGCCTATTGTTGTCTGAGACTACATGTTGTCCTCTGCTTGAAACTGTATAAGAAATTTTTTTATTCCATTATTTACGGTTTTTTTTTTTTTTTTTCATTTTTTAAGATTTCATCATCACTTGTCGTTTTGAGTGATTAATAAAGTTCAACATGGTAAACGTAGATAACGTTCTTTATTATCTGCCTAGGTTTTGACATAGAAACATTTGAAAACTAGAAAAACCTCACCAACTAAAGGCTAGGTACCTATACACAAGTCTCAGAAAATACATCGGTCTGACAAATTTTAAAAAAGATTAAAAAAAAAAAAATTGAAAACTAAAATGCGAAATCACATTTCTTATTCCAAATCTCATAAAAATAAATAATTTTTAAAAATTATCTCAGTTTGTATTTGGTCCGGCGTTCAGTAGCACCTTCTTCAAAAACTTCTAGTACGGGCGATAGGGCGACCCCCCCCCCCCCCCCCAAGCCTTTTTTTTTTTCTTTTATTGCCGTTATTTACAATAAATAACACAAAATATGACGAAAGCATCCCTACAGAGGATAAAATGAAGCTCTAAGCCACTAAAAACCGTGAAAATAGGTGGCCCATTGTTGTACCCCAACATTCCCATTTTCGATACATGTTGAGAGCTTGTGAAAACGACGAAACATTTTAAGTCAATAAGCGGCTTAATTTATAACTGACAAATTATTAAATCAAACCTGAACTTACCAGATCTTGGAAAACAGTTTTAGTGGTCCGCGCAAAGGAGACTTTTGGCTCTTCCACGAGTGAGTTGAATTACGCACTAAGAACGACTAAAGTATCTGAGGCATACAAAAACAATGGCAATCTCTGATGAAGCGTCTTTAACTACCTAAATGGTTACACTACCTGGTGATTTTTTTTTGAAGCTCGTAAGTTCGAAAAATAGGTCACTAGAGAATGACAACAGTGGTCTATTGTTGCCCCCCTTGGCCCAAAGTTGTACCGTTTTACGGTACTTGGGCACATTCCTCTCAATGGCTGCTCTCAACGCATTGACTTTAGTTGGTTTTGTGTTGTAAACACAAAGTTTGTGCTTGACATACTCTCACAGTTAAAAAAAATTGTTGGGGCCAAATCCAAAGGCTATAGGAGTGTGCATGGGTGTTGATTGTCCTATACAAATTTTGATTGGTACCACTCACAGAATTCAACTGAACGGGCATGATTATCTTCATTAAGAGTGCACAAATCTAGGAGAAAAACTTTTCCATTGCTTCAAAATGCTATAGACGCTCGACAATCTCACGAGCCACTTGCCTTAACAGAGTTTCTAATAAACTGAAGAAACATTTCAATGATTTTTTTTTTTTTTTTTTTTTTTTGTGGGGCTTTGAATGATTGTGGACATTTGAAATTGGTCTAACTGACAGTCTTAATAGTTCCTTCTTCCTTAAACTTAGTTAGCAAACGAATAGTTGTGAGTTTCGTTGGTATAGCTCATTACAACTTAGGGTAGAAATTGTATAACTAGTGAAATGCACTTTTCATGCCACTCTTTTATGTTCGCATATCGCATTCAAATTACTGACCCTCAGCCTGGAAAAAACGCTTGGAAAATAGTTTTTGCAAGCGGAAGACAGGATTTCTGAAGTCATATTTAGCAGTTAATCTAATAATACATTCAAAGCAGTATGCTTCGATTAGTTAATAGTTAATGCTTTGTAAACGTACCTGTAACGCAAGAATTCTAGACTTGGGGTAAGTACACATGAAACAAGAAGAGATGCTCGACAGCCCGTGAGCATCTTCTGTCACACGAATTACAGATTTCTAAAAAAGAAAACAAATCAAATCAGACAAAAAAGAAAATATATGAGACACTGAGATGCAGAGGGATGTAAGTGGCAAAATGGAAAGTTTGTAGATAACCAGTACAAATAGTAGGTGAGCCTCTTCTCTGTTTTGGGGCAAGAGATAGTGCTAGTAGCCCTGCCCTGGTAGGTGCTGCTGTACAGCATGGTTTAAAAAACCTTTCAATGAAAGTCTGCCTAGGATGTTATCTTTAAACGCGTTTCAGGGTTGGTAAAAAAAACCGTTTTTTTTTTTCAAAAAAACCAAAAACTCCGGTTTTTTTTTGGTTTAAACCAGGTTTTTTTGGTTTAAACCGGGTTTTTTTTGGTTTAAATACTATTTGCGAGAAAAACAATTAATTTTCGGAAGGTAATTAAGGTTCCATGTAATTAACAGTTATTCAATAGTCACATTATACCTAATTTCTTGATTAATTAAAGAGATTAGAACAAAATCTTGTAACTAAATTACATAATTAAAATAGCTTTCTGAGGGGAAATATTGATTGAAATGTTTGACTCAATTAACATATTAGTATGCATGTATATATAGACCCTTTATGATACGAAATACTGGCTTCATTTTTGATTTCATCATATGAAAGTCAGATTAGGTCTTTTTTCTACCAGAATTAGACATTCTTTTTAAAACAATATGAGTAAGTAACTTTTGTAAACTGCACAGGTTAGCTAAGGCAAAGCAAATACCAAAATCCCAATTCCAATGAACAAAAGGGGGGGGGGGACTAAGAATTATCTGCACCCAATAGTCATGAAGCAGCATAGGTGTATAGCCAATCAAAATCTTTTTAGCACACAGAATTCTAAAAAAAAAAAAAAAACAATGGAGAGTGCAGTTTATATGTGAAGATTTATATATTTCTCAATCAATTTTTACACATACATTTGCATTTTGTTCTGGGAATTTAAAAATTTGTCTTTTAATCTTCCTAAGGAACTATTATGTATCATAATATGAAGTATAAACTTTTTTTTTTTAAATTTGATTCAAAAAATATTATTTGTGTTCACCTGCAGAACAAATCTTAATTTTTAGGTGCAAACAATTAAGTTAGACTGTTGATTACCTTACAAGTCAAAGTTAAAATTCCAGGAAAGTGCAAATAAATGGGCAAAAATGTCACACCCCTGCAACAGGAGTGAGAAATATAATGGATTGCATCTACAATAAAAGATTCAATCCTTAGTAAATCTTAACTAATCATGCAAATTAAGCATATTGATGGAAGTTGACTGAAATCTGCTTTATGGCACATATATGAAATAAAAAATATATTAATATTTTTTTTCAATTAAAGCTTGTAATACATTTTGAAGAAGCAACTTTTCAATTTTAGTATTTATCTCTGCAACTTAGCTAGGAACTAAGCATAAATGAAATTTTACATTTTTCAATATGTGTGGGGAAATCAATGTAAACCTGTAAAATGGATTTTTTTTGGCTTTTTTTTTTTAAAAACATTTTTTAAAAAACCCGCATGGTTAAAAAAAAAAAAAAAAAAAAAAAAAAAAAAAAAACAATTGGTTTAAACCAAACAACCCTGACGCGTTTTACTCGAAACTTGAAAATGTCCACTTACATTCCTTTGCTTCTCACTGCCTCATATGTTTTTACAGATTTAAAGTCTTTTCAACCTAGGATTGCGTGCTGGAAAAGTAATATCATCCGCCGAACTAATAAAGTTGCGAAATCAAAGATACGAAAATTAGCTAGTTTTGCACCCGTATGTGCTAAACTTGTTAGAACCGCTATAAAAAAAAAAAAAATATTTTTTTAAAGAGGTTCAAAATTAATATAAAAGTAAGCTGTTTACCTTTGACTACACCCCCTTCCCACACACACAAGAGGAAAAAAAAATAACTTGAATTTGTTTCTGACAAAGTTAAATAATATTTTTCGCGATTAAAATTGAAATAAAAACTTAAAAGATACACACACAAAAAAAAAAAAAAAAAAGAAAAAAGAAAAAAAGAAAAAAAGAGCATTACCAGGAATGATAAAAACAAATAATTTTACCTCTACTTTAACTGTATAGTTGAATAAATTTTTTAAAAGTGCGAAAATAAACGCTTCCAAAATATTTGTAAAATAAATAAATGAAATTAAATAACATGAGAATAAGGTCAACGGTACTCAAAAATCAAAATATACCATTAGGAATGAAAGTTTGCTAAAGGCAAACGGAACCACAGCTTTTATCTACTTGAAATACTCATACATGAATACATGATTTCATTTTAACTACATGTGTCCTCCAGCAAAATGTCTTGGAAGTAATGCTTGTGAAACAACAAAATCAATAGTAAAAGACGAAAAGATTTATGGTCTGCAATAAATAAATAAATAAATATTGAATAAGATAAATAAAAAAAAACAATTTAAAAAAAAAGAAAAAATTATTGCCCGCAAAAAAATTATAAAAAAATTAAAAAAATAAATAAGCAATAAAAAAACAAAAACACAAATTTAAAAATCAATAAAATACGTAAAGCAAGCATAAATCGCGTGATTTGGTCTCTGCTAATAGCAATATGTATTTTCAAACCTAAGGTTTACTCGCCACATAAAGCAATGAATCACTTGACTTGCTATCTACCAGTCACAAAGACACTATTCTGAAAAAAACTGGAGGACATCAATAAGCAAGTCTGATTGTACCAAAATAAAGATTTGCGTTCTTGGTTTTATGTAACATATGTAGTTTCACTAACACGACATTCTCTACGAACCCATCTATTGTATTATAAGAAAATTACCTGTACTAGAGTGTGTACTACATTTTAAAACTAGTTTAAATTACGTTAAGATAAAAAAATACCTTTGTGCTGAATAGTAAAGTCAGACCAAACAACGTAAGTAGAAGCACAAATTTATAAATTACAGCAGACACGTGTTTCGGCGTTACAGGGAACGCCTTTTTCAATGCAAAAATAATGAGCTTATGGATGAAAAGACATCCGACAAAAGCCAAGAGCAGATAAGCATGCAGCTTAAAAGATAAAAACAGCGGATTAGCCAAACACCAATGACAAAGTTATAAACCTTTCAGGAACCAATAGGAATGCAAGCAAAGGTCAGGAGCTTTCGCTTAGGTACGAACCCAGAAAGAAAGAATTCAATTGGACAAGGATTAAGCCGAAGCTTAAACAAAAAGAAAAGAAATTGTCAGTAACCGTGAACCGCAAGAAAGGAAAAGCAGAATGGAAAACCATGAAAAAAGATAAACAGAAACAAAAAATATTCGAAAAAAGGAAAAATGAAGATAAATAGAAGAAAATTGGGGGGGGGGGGGTGTCAATCAAGACAAAAAGGCGAAAATAAACAAAGAAAGATAGATTAAAAAAAAAAAAAAAAAAAAAAAAAAAAAAAAAAAAAGAGGGGGGGGGGAATGGGGAAAGGACAGTATTAAAGATATGGGAGCCAAATGTTAGAAAAATATGGAACTGCACTAAGATCGTTAACTAAGTTAGAACTGTTCCTCAAAATATGAAAGGATTCCCAAAAGTCAAGATCTGATGAATTGGGGCATTTTTGGATAATCTGAAAAGAGGTAAAATCAAAAGAGTGATTCGAATCCCAACAATGTTGAGCAATACTAGACTTATTTAATTGTTGTTTTTTCACATAATTTTGATGCTCTTTCAAGCGAATTTTTAAAGCACGCCGAGTCTGTCCAATATAGGCAAGTTTACAACTACAATTAATTCTATAAATTCCACAACAATTAAGAGGGTGAATAGGATCTTTAAGAGAAGAGAATGAAAGTTTATTAATAGGAGAGAACACCACCTGGAATTGGAAACGTTTTAGAATCTTAGCAACCTGATAGCTTACAGATGGAAAGAATGGCAAAACAACCAAATTCTTTCTGATGAAGGTTCGGTTAAGAACATTAGTTTGGGATTTATTTGAAAGTTTTTTATAAATGGAATCAATCAAAGTTGGCGGATAGTCTCTATCAATTGCCACAGCTTTAAGATAATTAAGTTCCACTTTAAGAAGTTCCGACGAAGAACAAATATTAATTGCGCGATAAACAAAAGAATTAAAAGCAGAATATTTTTGATTTGGAGGATGAGACGATAGTCTATGAGGAGGTAAAGAGACAGCAAAAGGTTTGCGATAAACAGTAGTTTCAAAACCAATTTCTGTACGAGAAACAAGTACATCAAGAAATGAAATGCAATTATTCCGTTCTTTCTCACAAGAAAACTGAATATGAGGATCAATGGAGTTTAAAATAGATAAAACCTCATCACTCTCAAACTGATTCTGGTTCATTAGAACAAAACAATCATCAACATACCGAACATAAAATTGGAACTGCAGTTTTTGGAACAGCTTAACCTCAAAATAATGCATGTAAATATCACTAAGAATGGGGCTAAGTGGGTTACCCATAGCCAGACCATCTAACATAATATAAAAATTCCCATTAAAAACAAAAGAACATTGTTTAAGACAAGTACGGGTAAGGAAAATTAAATCCTCAATTTCCGTATTGGTGAAATGAAATTCAGAAAGTCTTCTACGAAGGCATAACAATGAACCCTCGACGGGAACGTTCGTAAATAAAGAGTTAACATCAAAAGAAGCCATAAAAGAATTATTTGGAACGAAACTATGAATTTTTTTTTAACAAACTCAACAGAATTTTTAATGGTAAATAAATTGTGACTCCTAAGGGGAGAAAACACAGAGACTAAATATTTTGCAAGTTTGTACGAAGCCGTACCAATATTGGAAACAATCGGCCTGAAAGGAATACCAGCTTTATGCACCTTAGGTAAAGCATAAAATCTAGCACAATTAGCAATAGATGGAACAACAGAGCGTTTAACATTTGAAGGAATAGACTGAACAGACTTAACAGCAGATGCAATAGTTTTTAACTCTTTATCACTAGGATCTTTAGAAATTTCAGCATATGGCCCAGAAGAAATCAAATCATTAGTTTTATCAACATAAGATGATTTGTCAAGAACAACAATTTGGCCACCCTTGTCAGCTTTGGTAACAACCAGATCAGAATTCGAAACTAAGTCTTTAACAGAACGGCTAACAGTATTAGCAAATACCGGTTTAGAAATTTTCGAGTTAAAGTCAATATTAGAAGCTATAAGATGCCGAATCGAATCTTTTTGAGAGGAAGTTAAGGCACTAAATTTAAAAGCTTTCTCAACAGGAGCAATAAGCTTTGAAAAAGAAGGATTAACACTCACAGCAAAATTATCATTACATTTTAGAGCCTCAATTTGAGAATTACTTAATGGAACGCTAGAAAGATTAACAACAACCTTCTTATTAACAACAGGTAAATTATCAAGAGGAACGACATGAGAAGATTTACAAAGCATAGCTAATTTCTTTTTCAAAACAATTTGATGTTTATCAGAGGAACGAAGGGTTCTAGACCAAGAATTTCTGTCAATAATGTTAAAGTTCGGAATGGAATTAGAAACCGCAAGATGTAAATCATAAAGTTCACGTTCAATAAACGATAAATGTTTCCTAGTTTCCTGGATCGAAGCTCTGAGTAAAGCCAATTTCGACCGAAAGATTACTTTGTCAATTTTTACAGAACGTGGTAAATTACATTTCAAAGAAATAAACTTCGGAATAATTTTCTTGCGCCTACACTCTTGAAGAAATTTTAAATGGTTCAAAAAACGAAATTTCTTAATCCGAAGATTGACAAACCTATTGATTTGAGACATATTATCGCAAACCTTTTGCTGTCTCTTTACCTCCTCATAGACTATCGTCTCATCCTCCAAATCAAAAATATTCTGCTTTTAATTCTTTTGTTTATCGCGCAATTAATATTTGTTCTTCGTCGGAACTTCTTAAAGTGGAACTTAATTATCTTAAAGCTGTGGCAATTGATAGAGACTATCCGCCAACTTTGATTGATTCCATTTATAAAAAACTTTCAAATAAATCCCAAACTAATGTTCTTAACCGAACCTTCATCAGAAAGAATTTGGTTGTTTTGCCATTCTTTCCATCTGTAAGCTATCAGGTTGCTAAGATTCTAAAACGTTTCCAATTCCAGGTGGTGTTCTCTCCTATTAATAAACTTTCATTCTCTTCTCTTAAAGATCCTATTCACCCTCTTAATTGTTGTGGAATTTATAGAATTAATTGTAGTTGTAAACTTGCCTATATTGGACAGACTCGGCGTGCTTTAAAAATTCGCTTGAAAGAGCATCAAAATTATGTGAAAAAACAACAATTAAATAAGTCTAGTATTGCTCAACATTGTTGGGATTCGAATCACTCTTTTGATTTTACCTCTTTTCAGATTATCCAAAAATGCCCCAATTCATCAGATCTTGACTTTTGGGAATCCTTTCATATTTTGAGGAACAGTTCTAACTTAGTTAACGATCTTAGTGCAGTTCCATATTTTTCTAACATTTGGCTCCCATATCTTTAATACTGTCCTTTCCCCATTCCCCCCCCTCTTTTTTTTTTTTTTTTTTCCCCCACTCATTTTTATCTATCTTTCTTTGTTTATTTTCGCCTTTTTGTCTTGATTGACACCCCCCCCCCCCAATTTTTCTTCTATTTATCTTTATTTTTCCTTTTTTCGAATATTTTTTGTTTCTGTTTATCTTTTTTCATGGTTTTCCATTCTGCTTTTCCTTTCTTGCGGTTTACGGTTACTGACAATTTCTTTTCTTTTTGTTTAAGCTTCGGCTTAATCCTTGTCCAATTGAATTCTTTCTTTCTGGGTTCGTACCTAAGCGAAAGCTCCTGACCTTTGCTTGCATTCCTATTGGTTCCTGAAAGGTTTATAACTTTGTCATTGGTGTTTGGCTAATCCGCTGTTTTTATCTTTTAAACTGCATGCTTATCTGCTCTTGGCTTTTGTCGGATGTCTTTTCATCCATAAGCTCATTATTTTTGCATTGAAAAAGGCGTTCCCTGTAACGCCGAAACACGTGTCTGCTGTAATTTATAAATTTGTGCTTCTACTTACGTTGTTTGGTCTGACTTTACTATTCAGCACAAAGGTATTTATTTATCATAAACCTTGTTTAAAACAGAGCCAGCATTAACAATTTAATTTTTACATCTCTACATAGTATAAAATGAAGTCCCCAAAAGCATTTGTGTGTTTGAACTCGCAAAACTCGAGAACTACCCGGCCGGTTGCACTGAAATTTTCACACTTTGTTTCTTTAAGTCCTGAGAAGGTTTGCAGACCAGTTCGAATAAAATTCGATGAATAGTTCTTTTTTTATTCCAATTTACGTCCAATTTTCAAATACATTCTCAAATATGAGGGTGAAAAATTACTTGCACATATTAATATTACATATCGTTAGAAAGGGTAGAATTTTCCGCGTTCTACGCAATTTGTTTCAATGCTCTAACTTTATTACGGCAGGAGTTATTTGCGTTTTTGGCTCGAATTTTTTTTAGTCTTAGCTGAAATTTAGGCACTAATTCCTTCATTAATTAAATCAATAAAAAGTGAAGGAATTGTCCCACGGCTTTCTTTTTGACGCCATTGGAAAAAGCAACCTTTTTTACTCCCAGATCTACCTCGACTTATGGTCGAAAAAATAAACTTTTATCTCGAAAGGTAAAAAGTTACAAGCCTTTTTAAATCAAGTTTAAGAAATCTCGATTCCATTCAAATTGTGAACCACTTTCTTTCGCATTTTAGTTCCTTAAACTTATTTTCCTTTGTGTTTCCATGGTTATGCATTTTAAATCCATCTTTCTGGATTTAATTTCTTAAAAGTATTTTAATATATGTCGTCATTGTTTGGAAGAGAAATCTTGATGTTTATTTTTTATGTATTTTTTACGCCTGATTGTTGAATATACATCACTTGACACAATTTTTATTTTCAAAGTAGACTGGGCAAAGCCGGGCAACGCAGCTAGTTAACAATAAGATTAAAAAATATTTAGCAAAGTTTTGTATTCCAAAACAAATGAAAACATTCATTATGAAAAAAAAATCTTGTATTTTTTGGCGGGCCCCTAAGCTAGGGGTCCCCAAAGCCCTTGCTTCTCAGACTTACACTTAAATTATGCCCTGCTAAAAGCTATATCAGCACAGTAGTTTTCAAGGCTTTTTGGTGCATAAATTGATTTAATACAATGTAAATGCCGCTGGTATGGCAAATAATAAGGAATGGTAGACCACCATTACTTTACTGTGTCAAGATCAAAAGAGTTATTTGAAGGTAAAATTAAGGATAACAACAACGTTTTATTGCACAAAACTTGTAGATTACTGAACACATGTGTTTCAATTTTGCAAAGAACACTTTTTTCCAGTGAAAACGAAGTGTAGGAATGAAAAGACATCGGACAAAAGCTGAAAGTAACGTGAAAGGTTTTTTTCTTGATGTGACTGAATTCAAGTTAATTATTCTCGTATTTTTCAAAGCAGCCTTTAAAACTATTGAAAGTGATCTATAGGACAGGGGCAAATACAAACTGCCATACTCAATGTGGACAGAGAATTGTCGACTGTTTAGGGGAGTAGACTCCCCTTGTATCTGCCCCCCCCCCCTTTGGACACATCAACCTATGCTACATTTGCAAGTTTAATCCTCATTTGTGATGTTGTAGAAAAAATCTTCACCTCTAAATGTGTTTTTTTCTTTCCTTTCAAGTTATTTATATGTAAAAACAGCATCTTCATTTACATTTGAAGTAGCGTAACTTCGGGTAGATAAGCCGCGGCTTATACGTGTTTTAAAGTTGAAATTTAACATCTGCGGCGTATCTGCCAGGACAGCGTATCTGAAGAAATTTTCCCCTCACCCTTCTTTTTTAGTGCTTTTCATGTTCGCCCAATCGAACGACAATGTTAAAATTCATTAAAAAAAACCCTAGTAGAGCTCTCAAATTGCACCACGAAACAGGTTTTCATTAAATTTAACATCTCACACCCTTAAACCTGCGTTCGTTTGCGCCGATTTTACCGCTGTTCGATGTTGTTGCTGTTCTTTCCAGTGTTGCCAGATTCGTGATGGTAACATACGTTTCGATGGAGGAATAGCTAGCTTGTCGGAATTAGAGTCCCTATAGTGTGAGTAATGTTTTAAAATGTCTCAATGATGATAAATTTAAAAAAAAAAGATTCAATTGATAAAGGGTAAACAATTTTTTGATGAATTGCTAAGTATAACACAATGATTTGAAAACTTCTCATCCAACCAAATGTAGATGTCATCTGGCAACACTAGTTTTTTGTGTAACCGTAGCATTTTCTGACCTTTTTTTACACGAAGTTTATTCCATTTCTATCTGTCAACAAGTGCAATTGCTTGTTACAGTTTTGTTCTAACTATAATAAATGATCGCATCCGTACATATCTTAATATATAAAAATCTTCTGTGCGGACGTTTGTCACCATAAGACTTTTAAACGGCTTGACCGATTTTGATCAAATTTTTTGTGTGTTACTAAGCTGTGGCAAGCATGGTTTTGAAGCGCGATGGGTCGAATCAGAAACGTTTTTGTTAATGAATTAATTAATTTAAACATTGGATGGCTATATCTCCCAAATGATTCATATTTATTTTAATATATTGTTGAGCGAGAACTGAAATAAATATTTAACCCGTTGCCAAAGGACAATAAGAAAGCCAGTTCTGCTTTTTGTAATGAAATTTCCTACTGTGATATGTCAATTGAGAATAGATGAAACGTGGAGAAAGAGAGAGTGAAGCCTTCATTTCTTGATTTAGGTCCTGAGATATATTTTAAAGTAAAGTACTGGAAGGTTCACGCAAAACGTGTGTTCTGTTGTCGTAGCTGAACCATGTGACCGGATTGGTGCTTTAGGTTTTCCTAACCAAGTGATCAGAAAGTACTGTACCTAGCAACATTTGTTTCTCGGTTCAAATCCATCTGCGTTTTGGCACCAATGGCAAGAATACTTTAAGGATTATCAAACTAATCAGAACATTATTAAAGGAAAAGATGATGGAATTTAAAGACGAAACAAATTTTGTATTCGTCTAGATAAATTACAACAAGGTAGTTCTGTACACAAAAGATCAGTGCAGTGGAAGATCTTAATCTTTGGTGGAAAGAACTAATTAGGCAATATATGAAGTTTTAAAAGTTTTCGTTCAAACGATCGGACCGCGAATCGGTCGAAGTTAGCTTCGCTCACTGTTCGGCCGGATTACAGTAACGTGGTGGCTTGGCGACTTTGGCTATAAACAATAGAGTCGCGTGATAATTTGTTTACATTTTAAAGCTACTGTTAATGTAATTTATTGTGTTTTTTGTTTATTTGGCGTTTTTCGTTTTTAACGAGTGTTTAGTTGAAGAATGTTTATTTACATCGGGAGGAGGGAGGATGAGTGATTTTCGCTTATTCAGAGAACTGTTTTTACCTTTATCATTTTTTTAAACGATATCCGTTCGATTGCTGTTCGTTTCTTTTTCAAATGGGGGTTGTTGCAGCGGGATTTCCTGATTGTTCTATATGGGTAGTTAGTTTTTTACACTTAATATCTGAGGACGCTTTTTATCCTTTGAGTATAGCTGAAGGAATAAACCATCAAGTACGGGAGAAAAAAAAGTTAATAAAATAACTGCTAAGTGGGCATAAGATAAATATAAGTTGTTATAAATATATGCATTTTGGCACCAAGCAGCTTAAAACATTTTCGTTTTACTTATTTTTTTTCAACAAAACGGTTGAAACACTTGATAGTTTATTGAATTTTTTTTTAACTTTTCAATTTACAAAGTTGAAACAGAACAACATCTGTCGGGCCCTTTAGTGTATATATATAGAGAGAGAAATATAGAGCGGGTGGGGCACTGTGTTTTGATACGCTCTTCTGAGGCGTATACGATGGGGCGGCTTATCCGATGAACTTTTGTTTTTAGTTAGTAAATTATTGCATGTGCGGCGTATACGATAGGGCGGCTTGTCTACCCGGAATTACGGTAATAACTCAACAGTTTGAAACTATTGTAACTAAATAGACTACTTTAGAAGAGAAAAACTGCGCACTAGGACAAAGAACGCAGTTGACAGCAGTGAACAACACAAAGAAAGGGCAAGCTAGGTACGGCAGAGCATGTGTGATGTGCACGCTGCATAAACATTAAAAGGCCATTTTGCAATTGCCTAGGTCATTCAACTAACTGTACATTACGTATTTATTTCTCTAGAGTCTCATTGCAACCATTCGTAGTTTCAAATGAGAGACAATGATAAATTGTCATTCCATTTTCGCCAGTTCGGTGAAAAATCTGGCTGAATATTTAGAATTTAAAGTCAAATGGGCAGCTAAAGATATTATTCGATTTTTGCTGAAATTTTCCAGATATAGGCTTTATATATTTCTCAATTTCATTGTTTTTTACTCCTGATGTCCAGTGCGATAAGCAGGGATCGTACAAGTCATGGAAATCCTGGAAAGTCATGGAAAAAAAATAAACAAATTTCAGACCTGGAAAAGTCATGGAAAATAAATATTTTCATGAAAAGTCATTTAAATTTATTTAAAATCATGGAAAAATGTCTTGGGCAGTAAGAAAGTAACAATAACTGAAAGAGTGCTAGAAATATTGAGTGATTTAGTAGTTTTGGGGCATATAAATTGAACAATCTCAAAAAGAAATCCGAGTTTTAGAATCCAATTTCATCCGCTTCTGTAACAGCTGCTCGCCTTTTTTTTGTGATTTTACTACTGGGGCATAATTAATTTTAAATTAACCATTATTTTCAGCACTTCTTATATTTTATATTCTGTTGTAGTGGACATGTACATTATTGATTTTGCTATGCCCCCTCAAAAAGTGTAATTCAATTGCATCCGAGTTTGTTTCAACTCCCTGTAAAAAATTCATTACTAATTTATCAGAGTTTATTTCAATATTTTGAAGGCTTTAGAAAATGAAGACTTTAGTCAGGCAGTAGAACATAGAAATAGGGGAATTCTAATGCTCTGAAACTGAGGTGCCCAACATACAGCTCGCAAAACTGATCTTTGTGGCCAGCTGAAATGTAGCTGATTTTGAAAAATGAATTTACTGAAAAAACGTGGCTTTACTTTAATGAACAAATATACTGTCAAGTTACATGGGTGATTAGATGCACTATTGACACCAAAAGGCAGTGATTTTAAGAAGTGAATTTATCATTGGAAACTTAGTAATGACTCATTAAATTTTTGTCCCATTCATTTCTTTTCTGCCCTATTTATTAAATAAGAGATCATTAGACATTTAAACATCAGTGTATTGCATTCATTATACTTTTTTCTCTGCTTGAATTTATATGATAAAGACAAATAAGAATAATTTGTTAGTTTCTGCAGTGTCCACTGATATTTTTTCCGTCACAAGTAAGTGCTCCAATGAGGTAGTGACATTCACGTAAAAGTTTTTCTAAAGCCCATTTCCGAAAATTGGCAAGTTTGACATTAAATAGTACTACATTCTTCATGTAACAAGGTCATGAAAATTTTATGAAGTCATGAAAAAGTCTTGGAAAAGTTATGGAAATTTTTTATCCAAATTGAGTATGAACCCTGGATAAGTAATCGACCGATTAATGTGAGAAAAAGCGTAGTGCGCTTCATATCAGTTGTTTTAAATAGCTTCCATTTTTTGTCCTTGCAAAAATGTAAATGGTAGGCACCCCATGGTTTTTTTTACATTAAAGTTGATTGTTTGATCAATTTGTCGTACTGAATGTACAATGTAACATATTTTTTCCGTTTTAGTTTAGATAATTTTGCATTGAATTTAAATTCAAGGTTGATAGCCAAATTACCTCTTCAGATGGAGTAAGTTTTAACTTTATACTTCAACTTTAGTATAAGGCTTCAAAAGCGAACTGTTCCAAAAAGAGGTACTATTTATCCCAACACACTATATAAAGATTTTATTGTAGTGATACTAGCTCTTTCTTTTATCTCTTTTGTTTTACAGACATGCAGCTTGTTGAATCCAAGTTATGTTTGTAAGTGTTTTATGTATATCATTTAAAAAAATATAACACAAGTAAAAAGGTTTTCTTACTGTATAAACTCAGAATTTATAAAACTTGTGTAATTTTGTTGCCTGTATTAATTTTAAACAGGTCTTGGACAGAAGTTTGGTTTTTTGACAGTTACATAAAAACCCATGTCAAAGGTGGAATTTTGACTTGACAATAAAACCCATTCATTAGAACCAGACACTGTCAAAGACTTTCCAAGCTTGGTTCCAATTGTATTGGATAATCATTAAGCATTTTGTCTTCAACAATGATGACACTTGTAATGTTGCTTTCAGGAGTTCTGGTTTTAACACGCTGCAGAAAAGCCATTCTTGTGTTTGCCCTGGACCTGCAACTGATTTGGAGTGAAAGTTTAAAAAAAAAAAAGTCTATTTCACCACAGTTTGGAAACAGTATTTTTTTGTCTATTGCAACTTCTCCTTTGCTATGTTTAAAAAAATGAGTATGTGCATCAAAATGAAATCGTATTTGTGACAAAAAAAAAAAAAAAAAAGAAAAAAGAAAAAAAGAAGGTTTAGCAAGTCTTCAGAACTAAATAGACATTTAAGGTTTCATGCTAAAGAGGAATCCTATTCTTGTGAATACAGTCTAAAGGCGTTTTCTCAAAGTTAATATTTGAAGAAAGATTTGAGGATATACACTATGGAAAAACTATATTCTTGTGACTATTGTAAAAAGACATTTTCTGATTGTTCAAATTTGAAAACACATTTGAGGATACACACAAATGAAAAACCATATTTTTGTGAGTATTGTGACAGAACATTTTGTGATATTTCAGGTTTGAAAACACATTTGAGGATACACACAAATGAAAAACCATATTCTTGTGAGTATTGTGAAAAGACATTTTCTGTTAGTTCAAATTTGAAAACACATTTGAGGATACACACAAATGAAAAACCATATTCTTGTGAGTATTGTAAAAAGGCATTTTCTGTTAGTTCAAGTTTGAAAACACATTTGAGGATACACACAAATGAAAAACCATATTTTTGTGAATATTGTGACAGAACATTTTGTGATATTTCAGGTTTGAAAACACATTTGAGGATACACACAAATGAAAAACCATATTCTTGTGAGTATTGTAAAAAGGCATTTTCTGTTAGTTCAAGTTTGAAAACACATTTGAGGATACACACAAAGGAAAAACCATATTCTTGTGAGTTTTGTAAAAAGACATTTTCTCAAAGTTCAAATTTGAAAACACATTTGAGGATACACATGAATGAAAAACCATATTCTTGTGAGTATTGTAAAAAGACATTTTCTCAAAGTTCAAGTTTTAAAACACATTTGAGGATACACACAAATGAAAAACCATATTCTTGTGAGTATTGTAAAAAGACATTTTCTGATAGTTCAAATTTGAAAACACATTTGAGGATACACATGATTGAAAAACCATATTCTTGTGAGCATTGTAAAAAGACATTTTCTCAGAGTTCACATTTTAAAACACATTTGAGAATACACACAAATGAAAAACCATATTCTTGTGAGTTTTGTAAAAAGACATTTTCTGCAAGTTCAAATTTGAAAACACATTTGAGGATACACACGAATGAAAAACCATATTCTTGTGAGTATTGTAAAAAGAAATTTTCTCAAAGTTCAAGTTTGAAAAAACATTTGAGGATACACACAAATGAAAAACCATATTCTTGTGAGTATTGTAAAAAGACATTTTCTGTTAGTTCAAGTTTGAAAAAACATTTGAGGATACACACAAATGAAAAACCATATTCTTGTGAGTATTGTGAAAAGACATTTTCTGATAGTTCAGGTTTGAGGACACATTTGAGGAAACACACCAATGAAAAAAACCTAATATTGTGAGTAGAAAAGTTTTTTCTATGACTTCACATTTCAGGCAGTGAGAAGCAAAGGGATGTAAGTAGACTATTTAATGTTTTCGAATAGATCACGTTTAAATTTCAGATCCTAGGTAGGCATTCTTAAAAAAAAAAAAAAAAAAAAATAATAATCAAGAGAATGCTGTATAGCAGAACCTACTAGAGCTCTTGCCCCAAAACAGAAGAGAAGTCCCCCTACTATTTGTGCTGGTTTGTTTAATTTTGTCATTTACATCCTTTTGCTTCTTATTGCCTCATTTGAGGATACACACTAATGAAAAACCATATTCATATGAATATTGTAAAAAGATATTTTCTGTTATTTTAAGTTTGGAATGGCACTAATGAAGAACCATGTTCGTGCTAGTGCTGTAAAAAGATATTTTCTGTTACTTTAAGTTTGAAACGGCACTAATGAAGAACCATGTTTGTGCGAGTGTTGTAAAAAGACATTTCCTCATTGTTCAAATTATGAAATTCATTTAAGGATCCACATTAACGAAAAAACTTATTATTGGAAATATTGTAAAATGTTATTTTCTCATCGGCCGAGTAAGAAAAGTTATTTTATGATATGTACTGAAGAAAAACATAGTCTTGTGAAATTTGTAAAAAAGAACTTTTTTGCAGCTCAATTTTAGAAAGACATTTAGGGGCGAAGCAAGTATCAAGGAGTGCTATATTCTTATAAGTTTTTTAAGATCATTTCTTTTAACTCAAGTTTGTATAAAACTTTGTGAATGCATACTTTGGGATAACCATATTGTTAATTTAGATTGTGGATCGTTGTCTATAAATAAATGAATATCCACGCGTAAAAACCTGGAACATGTCTGAAGTTTTCAAAAAAGGTTTTAGTGCTTGTTTGTTCTCTAATATTCGGCAACCGAATAATAAACAATGCTTAATGCGCTACTATTGGTAAAGTAACTCGTATTTTTATACAATGAGTGGAAGGTATTATATAGCATTAATAGGAAGTTATTCGATTTTGTTACTCAATTTGAAAAAAATTTTCACGTAAGAGAATGAAATACAAACTCAGATTATCACGGCTTATATTTTTTGGTCATTTTAACTTTTCCTAAATATGACAAATTACATTTACCTTACTATTATTCACTCATTTCAATATAGAAACACTAGAACAGCCAGAAATAACTTCTAGAGGTGGGTGTTTTGATCAAAACTACCTTCTGGAGGGATTTTTTGATCAAAAATACCTTCTGGGGGATTTTTTTTATCAAGAATACCTTCTTGATGTTTTTTTTTTGATCAAGAGTACCTTTTGGGGGGGGAGATGATCAAAAATACCTTCGTGAAGGTTTTGTTTTTGATCAAGAATACCTTCTGAAGGGTTTTTTTGATCAAAAATACCTTCGGAAAGGTTTTGTTTTTGATCAAGAATTCCTTCTGAAGGGGTTTTTTGATCAAAAATACCTTTGGAAGGGTTTTTTTAAAATCAAGAATACCTTCTGAAAGGGTTTTTTTGATCAAAAAATGCCTTTGGGAGGGTTTTTCTTTTGATCAAGAATACCTTCTGAAGGGGTTTTTTAATCAAAAATATCTTCTGAATGGGTTTTTTTTATCAAAAATACCTTCTGGATGGTTTTTTTTTTAAAATCAAAAATACCTTCTGAAGGGGATATTTTGATCAGAAAAAAAAAACCTTCTGAAAGGGGTTTTTGATCGAAAGAGTCCTTTCATTTGCATAAACTACTGTATTAGAATTTGCATCTATGTTAAAACCAATGTCTTTGAGGTGTGCTTTAACCCCCCCCTCCCCCATAACGCTCCGCCACTGCCAGGGAAAACAAGCGTAAATTTGTTTAGTCAACCATTTGCTAATTTTTCAATGTGCAGCTAAGAATTCCTTCCAATTTTTCAAAGATATTGAACCTAGTGTAGATTAATTAAGATGTTACATGGTTGTGCATTTACACAGGGGTTGCTATACACCTGGAAAAGAGGGAAAGCATGGAATTGTCAATAATAGTCTCAAATCACCCAAATTTCTGGATAGGTGAGGGAATTTCTTTTCTTTCCTTTCATATGAGGGATGCAGCTGCTGTGTACCAGTTGTGCTGTGAAGCGAGTTTCCTCAAACTTGTCTGAAAATTTTCGATTCGTTCTAATGTTAAGAATAATGTTCACGAAAATTGGAAATTGTGCTGCATAGCATTTTTATTGTATTTTTGAAATTTAACTCAGATTTAAGTAAATTTTCTACCATATTGGAAACATGCCAACGTTAAACCCGTTTAGGAAACTTCTTTTGCTTTGCTTCAGATTTCAACCCTTCTACTTACTGCAAATATTTAAATCATTTTGATGTTTGTAATTTATTTTTATAATATTCTATTCTGGAATGGCTTTTTTTTATTTAATACTTTATTTATTGATTAATTAATATTAGTTACAACAGAAGCAGGACAACACTGCAACGGTCATCAGATTCCTGAAAAATTCTGTACACTATTTCTTAACTGGGAAATTTTTTTTGTAAGAAGCGTAAAGTTTTTGAGAATTAAAAAAGCATTACAATGGCAAAAGCAGATTTGTACTGTATTTTTCCAAGTAATAATCCATCATAGCATCCTTTGCAATTGAAAAAAATCAACTTTTAAAACACTGTGGCATATGTATATTGTCCCAGGGTAGCCTCTCAAATGGGTAAGTTAAATGTATCACCTTTATATTTTAAATTACAGTAAAACCTTGTTACGTCGGCCCTCAAGCGACCTAAACTTCTTGACCACTTACGCGGAGTGACTACTCATGTGGAGTGGGAAATTAAGGAAGAAAAAGAATAGCCTTAGAAGTATTTTCATAAATAGCAGTAGAAATCTGTGAGAAAAACTGTAGCTTATGTAATCAATGTCTATAAAGATATATAAGATACTAGTGGTACCCGCACGGCTTTGCCCGTAATAGAAAGATTAAAAGGTCTTTTGGTTCGCCTGTATATTTACAAATAATGTATGGTGAATTTTTTCGCCAATTTGCTTGTACCCATGTTACGGTTTCACGTTATGATAATTTCGTAATTTACTCGTCCATCTTATGATAGTTTTGTTCTAAAATTGGAATAGAAAAAGAACCACATCGAATTTTCGAAAAATCGCTTCGAGGTGCACACCCCCATGCTACAAACTAACTTTGTGCCAAATTTCATGAAAATTGGTCAAACGGTCTAGGCGTTATGTGCGTCACAGAGATCCAGACATCCTCCGGGCGGAGAGACTTTCAGCTTTATTATTAGTAAAGATGTAAGAATGTATATAATTAGTGGAAATTGTAAAAAAGGGGAAATATACTAATCATAGTTACTTTGTTTTATTTTCTCTAACTTAAACATTACTTAATAATAATAATTTATTTTATTGTGCTTATGGTACATTAAAAGAATCCATCAATGTTGACTGATGAAGTTGTTGCTTACGGGAAATAACTATCTCTTCTAACATACATCAAGCTTTAAATTACCTCTTGTGGACGGATGTTAAATAATAACTTTCTTCAGGTGTTAGGTTTGGTCTGTCTTGATGGATGAAGTTTGATTCATATTCTCGGCACTCGGCACAATCACAGCAAGAAGTATGCTTTGAATGACCAGAACCGAGGATTGAGATTTCAATGTCAAAGTTTCTATCAAACAGCCTTTCAACTAAATCTGACTCTGTTTTCTAAGATCCGATGAGGAAAAGGAGTTTTAGAAAACAATTTTTGGAAGACTAGTTAACCGGTGTAGAATTAAATTTGTTGACCATTAAAGGAGGATCATGTTACATTACTGTGAACAAAGGCAAGGGGGTTCGAGCCCCCCCCCCCCTTGGAAATTAGAACTTCCTAGCTTTTAGTACTTTTTTCTTTGCAAAAATATAAAAATATTTCTTCTCCAGCCATTAATGAATAAATAATTAAAAATTTGAAATTTTAATGACTCTGATCTGTTCTGAAATCTGCCCCCATGGGGAAAATATCCTGCTAAATCATGGTTAAAATTTCTGAGCACCCCCCCCCCCCCCTTACAATTTTGCATATGGGCGCCCATGATTGTGAATAAGACCTTGTCGGGACTGAAGACAAAGGACGACTTAAACGGAGTGGCCACTTAACCAGTGAACTCTTTATTCAGGTTTTACTGTATATTCATATTCTCTTACTCAATTTGCTTCGCATTATGTACTTACAATACTTTTAAAATACAGCTAAAAATTATATCAGTATGTGGAAAAAGATATGGTAAAAGCTGATAAAGGATCCTCATTTTAGCATCCAATCACATACACGTCATTTGATGGGAAAATCAGATACAAATGTGGTGACCAGCAACAGGCTCCGGGTCCAGCTATGCTGGTCCTAGGCAATTTATCAGTCCCCTATGAAGATCAATGATAAAATAACACCTTTAAAAATAAGACACACCCTACATGCACATTTATTGTCCCCCTACATGCACACCCTACATGCATCCTATTAAAGCTATCCTTACTCATTACCACCTCTTCCGGTAAGCAGTTCCAATATCCCACTATCCTACTAAAGTAGTAATTTTAACTCATTTTCAGGTTAGCCTAAAATTTGAATAGCTTAAAACAATGACCCCTCGTCCAGCTTTCTGCCCAAAAATTCAATCCATTTTCGTCTTTCATTTTGATAAATTAAAACAACTGAATCGTGTCCCCTCTGACTCTCCTTTGCACCAGGCTATACATATTAAGCCTTTTAAGTCTGGTATCGTAATCTAAAAATGCAAGTCCCCTTTTACTAGTCTAGTCACCCTTCCTTGAACCCTTTCCAATACAGAAACACCTTTTCTCGGATAAGGCCATGAAAACTCAACAGCAAATTCCAAAATTTTAATAAACCTTGAGCGGAAGCTGTGACCCTTTTCAAGCTCTCTACAGGCCGTGATTGCCTGGCTGAGCCCCTCCACGAGACAAGTATTTTAACATCCAGTAATTGTCTAATTTGCGGTTCTGGAAACACGAATGCTGCTCATCTCCTCTCCTGCTCAAAACTTGACCCAACCGATCAAAAACTAAAATGACTCGGAAAGCTTTATTGGTCTGCGCGATCTGTCATGGACTCCCTGAAATGACTTTCTCTTTATTTCTGCTGCAACTGTGAAATCCTCTAATTTACAGATTTATTTTTGTTGCTACTTTTGTTGCATGTTCAATTGTTTATTGTAATTACTTTTCCTTTTCTTGGCTGCCTTTTAAATGGATTAATATCTTTCTGAATAAAGCCAGATGTAACAACAACTCCGAAAATGCGGTCTTACAAAACTCCTATATGAACACAGAAGAACCTTCTTAGATTTGTTTGAAATAGAGCTGTCGATAAACCCATGCATTCTGTTGGCTTTGTTACTTACAATGCTGCACTGTTGACTAAACTTGAAATCCTGATGTATTAAGACACCCCGATCATTAACATACAAATTTTCCTCTAATTAGCAAAATTCCGTTCGCAGAATTCTGCAAAACAACTGTCTGCATTTTTTTCTTTTTGCTTCTGAGCAGGCGTATAAATGAGTAAATCAAATTTTGTGTTCTTGAGATGAAATTTTATTGGTTTTTATCGTTCTGCTTCAAATCGTAAATCTGTGGGGAAATCATTCGGACCTGTAATGCTTATAATGAAGAATTTTGTATTTATTTTTATAAGATTTTTGCCATTGAAAAAAAATTGTGCCTACCATATTCACTAATTTTAACGATTCTGTAAAAGTCGTTGTTTGTGGTTTCTGAACTAAGAGTTTATTCCAGACTTTACATCTGTACTTATTGATTAATAAATATGTCTCTCGAAATGCTGATTGTGTATTTATTTGTTCTGATGCGTGC